>NC_030433.2:19273898-19573898 GCF_001660625.3 Ictalurus punctatus
ATTTTGCTGCGGCGTTTTTTCAAAATTTACAATGGGCAGTTTTGATCAGCGGAAAGCTACTTCAGCACAGTCATTCTTGTTGGTAAATGAGACCTTTTAGCTGTACTCGTGTTTGAAGCACGTGAATCGAAGAGGGCTTTGGCTGAACGTGCTTTACGATGAGGTCACATGATGCATCTTGGCCAAAATCAGCAGGAAATCTCTGGCAATGTTGAAAAACAAAATCGCAAGCTCCTCTGAATATTGCAGCGGTCGCTTGATTGTGCGTTCATTTCTCGCAAAATCCTGGAGGGACTGGCTGAGGAGACATCACTGTGGCACACACTTCAGCACACCATGCTCAAATGGAGGTTATATACCTCCATTACTTGTAAGCTACATCACCGTCGTAGCTCCGGCACAGAACTACAGAAGCTAAATTCACACACCAAAGAGGTCTCAACTATATTTATGATAACTGGGACATGTTTGGGACATTTCTTTTAGGGTGAGCTATTGCTTTAATCCGTTAGAAATCTCAGACGGAGTGAATTCTCTACCTGGATTCAGCTCAGTTTGTGCTGGGGATGAAGATCACGGTCAGCAGCACAGAAACGGTGCACGTTATCCGTGTACAGCCACAGGATTAAACGCCACACCCCGCCCTAACAAGCATGAGCTGAAATGACGTCATGGAGACTCGTGTGACGAGACACATTTTAACGGTCAGTTGAGAAACGCCTCATGTCGGTGCGATTCATCTGATTTCACTGTGTTCTCTGGGAATAACGTTCGTTACAACACTTTTTTCACCTCTGACTGATGATGCAGCCCTTTCCATAAAAAACAAAGCTTATAGAAACATGCAAACAGAAAGGAGCAGAAAAAAACACTCACCAACACGCCGGGTAAACTCGCTACAAGCAAAAGAGGTGCAGCTAGAGTCAGATAACGAGCCGTGTGCACGATCGAGATAACACCAACTCACACACTCCTCCTACACACTCGCACTGTTCCTCCTACTCACGCAGATCTCCCTCACCCCCCTCTCTCTCCCATTAGAGCGCCACACCGAAACTCTAGAATATTCTCCTCTCCCTCTCTCTACAGCGCTCGCTCCCTCTCTCTCTACAGCACTCGATCTCTCTCTCTCTCTCTCTACAGTGCTCGCTCCCTCTCTCTCTCTCTACAGCACTCGATCTCTCTCTCTCTCTCTCTACAGCGCTCGCTCGCTCCCTCTCTCTCTCTACAGCACTCGCTTTCGCTCGCTCTCTCTCTCTCTCTCTCAACAGCGTACTCTCCCTCTCTGCAGCACCCCCCCCCCCACCTTTCTATAGCTCTCTCACCAGCATGCTCTCTCTCCCCCCTCTCTCTCTCACCAGCATGCTCTCTCTCCCCCCTCTCTCTCTACAGCATGCTCTCTCTCTCTCTCTACTGCACAGTCTGATAACTCTCTCACATTCCAACTCCATGATGACAGAGACAAAGTCCGACCCCGCGCCCTCCATCTGCTCGTAATAACCGCTGTTCAAATCATTTCTAAACCTAAAGACTAAACCTATAGAGCTTGGAATCTGACCATTACTTTTCATATAAATATTTCAATTACATACACAATACATTCAAAACAATTCTCTTTTTTTTCTTTCTGTGGTGTGTTTAATAAGTGAACGTTTTCCCCAGTGGTTTTTTTCTTTGTTTTAAACTTCTAAATTGTTGGTTTTGAGAAAAAAAAAAGAAAAAAAAAAGGGAAAAACCTGAAGAAATACAAATGTCAAAAATGCAGATTTTATGTAAATTAGGATAAAGTTGACACATCCAGGATTCCCAGAGAAAAAAATAGATGCTTTCAGCATTAATGCTTTAGCAAATCACTGTCATCTCTCACGCTTGTCCATGACTGCAAAGTGAAGAGACGTGAAGTGGAGTCAAAATGGAAGATATGAACCATAACGAGGTGAGTGCATGTTCTACTATAACAGCCAAGTTCAGATTAAGCAGGTAACTTTGGCTAAAGATCTGGCGGATGATTGTCTGTAAAGTAACGTTAGTGTAGACTAACCAGCTGAAATCCGACTGTGGATTGGTGGAGTCCAAACTCTTTATTTTGTGTGTCTTATTTATTTAATTGGGTTATCTTTATCTACTTTTAGGACCTGTGTGAAAATCCGATTGTGAAAATGTTTTTGGTCATATTTACACAGATCTATAGAAAATTCTAGATTTTACCCTGGGAATCCCAGATGCTACATCTTTGGGCTAATTTATATCCGATCTGTATTTCTGAGATTTGAATTTTGGGTTCTGATTTGTTTTCAATCTCAAAAGTGTATGCAGACTTCAACAGGGAGAAGACCATGGGGTTTACACCACTACACCATGTGACATGTTTCCCGTCCGTCTGATAATCAGGTCTGTGTGAGAGAGACAACTCTTATTCCCACAGTGTCCTGATAACGAGCTCGTCCTCTTAAAGACGTCCTGTGTGACCTCGCTGAGAGAGGAAGGGTTCAGATATTTATACCCCCCTCTGCAAAAGTGTGTCACGGAATACGAGACTCCGACAGCATCACCAGCACATGCGACATCTTTCAGTGTTAGCGAGTAGGCCGTACACTCGATTTGTGCCACTGTGCTTTCTATAGATTTTAAAAAACGCACTGAATGAGGTGGATGATAGACTGCTATGACACAAAAGCACCATGCTAACACTGGACATCATTGTTCAAGCTGTTTGTAACTTAATTGTATGGATGAAAACTGAAAGTGTTTGTCGTCAATGTATTTATGTATAAAGAGACTCTTTACTAAATGATTCAGAAATAAAGCTCATAACTAAATTGCTAAAATTCCAACCTTTCTGGGACTCCAAAGAACCACCATTATCTCCAAATGGAAAATCTCAGCACAGTAGTGAACCTTCCCAGAAGAGGCCGACCTTCCAAAATTCCTCCAAGGGCACAGGGACTACTCCTCCAGCAAGTCACAAAAGAACCAAGGACAACATCAAATGACCTACAGGCCTCTCTTGCATCAGTAAAGGTCACTGTTCATGACTCCACTATTAGAAAGACACTGGGCAAAAACGGCATCCATGGAAGAGTGGCGAGGTGAAAACCCCTGCTAACCCAGAAGAACATTAAAGCTCGTTTGAATTTCACCAAAACACACCTTGATCCTGAAACCTTTTGGAAGAATGTTCTGTGGATTGAGGAGTTGAAAGTGGAACTGTATGGAAGACGGGTCCCGTTACATCTGGTATAAACCAAACAAAGAATTCCACAAAAAGACCATCATACCTACGGTCAAGCATGGTGGTGGAGGTGTGATGGTGTGGGGATGCTTTACTGCTTCAGGGCCTGGGCAACTTGCAATAACTGAGGGAAACATTAATTCTGCTCTCTACCAGAAAATCAAGAGCAACTGGATTATGCAGCAAGACGATGATCCAAAGCATAGGAGTAAGTCCTAGTCCTAGAAGTAAGTGAAAGACTGATCTCCAGTTATCGGAAGCCCTTGGTTGCAGTTATTGCTGTTAAAAGTGGCACAACCAGGTTAAGTTTAAGGGGGCAATTAGGTTTTCACATTTGTTATAGGTGTTGGAACTTTTTTCCTTCAATATAAAAATAAAATAAATAAAAACTGTATTGTGCGTTTACTCAGGTTGCCTTTGTTTTGTGTTGTAGTTCATTTGAAGATCTAAAACTATTTAGTATGAGATATACACAAAAACAGAAGAAATCAGGATGGGGTCAAATACTTTTTCACAGCACTGTACCGAGTGGCTCCTAGGCTTTCTGTGATAGTCGGTGTTACACGGTGTTCGGCTGCACACTGATTACGTCACTTACCCACTGCGGCGCGGCGCGGCGCGGCTCCCCCCCGTCGTTTTGCTTTTTTAACAACTAAAAACTGACCGCGTCTGCGCAATTCGGCACGAGCTGAATGAGTCGCAGCACAGATCAGCAGGAGTCAGATTTCATTTATCACGTGACGAGAGCGAGGCGAGCCGACTGACAAGACGATGGTGGAAGATTTGGTTTCAGAGTGAAATGCAAAAGCACCTATTTGGCAATATTTTGGATTTGTTGTTGTTGTGCTTTTCATTAAGAATAATAACGAATCCACCGTTCGAGCAAGCGCCATCCCTGAACTGCCACCAAACCGAAAGCGAAAGTCAAGTGCGCACGTTTAGCTTACCTTACAGCCAGGAAACTTACAAATGTTGGGGGCGGGACACTTCAGATTCTAGCGAGCATTTGATTGGACATAAAATCCGATGAGGATCTGAAGTGCAGAATGACCTTATCAAAACTGTTGATCCGTCCGTACTGGTGGTACAGCTCACCTATGCCCATTTACCATCAATTCAGCCTAGCAAAGTGGAACTGTCTTTGCAATTTAAGCATGTAATGTTTAGCCAGACTCTATCCCTTCCCATATCCTCCATCTCCACCGTCCCCCCGTCCCCGAACAGAGCCCAATGCAGGTTCAAAACCACGACTAAATCATCCATAAATCTTTTGATTGTTCTTCAGGCATCTTGTTAACGTCATAACATCCTGTTAGATCGAATCACATCTCACCGAGCCGAAGAGCAGCACTCCCTCTGGGAAATCAGCATCGCCGGAAAACGACCAAGTTTCCATGGAAACACATCTGCTACCAGCGCAGGAAGAAGAATATGGAGGATACAGGCCAGATAAACACCGAGGAAATGAGTGCACCACTTTATGGAGCCAAGTTTTGGTCAGTTTGGACCATAAGCTCCTCTTACTCTCACAGGACACGGACGCCAAGTCGTAATCATTAATCAGCGAGAACGCGATTAACCACCGGAGACGCTTTATTGGCTACGTTTTCCCCCAATCTGAATCAATTTGGATGTATTCTTTACGCACACTGTGGCGGTAACATTTTTTATCCTCGTCTTAAAAGCACTCGACTTTAGGTCCATGGTTTGATTCTGCTGGTTGGCGCATAACCCTTTAAAACAGAATTAACTGGATTAATTGAATTGGACTTGTTTAGACACCAGCCAATAGCATTCAAGAAAGCAAATGAACATTAATATTTACAGCAAAGGGGACAGAAGTAGAGCACACGCCCCAGGGGTGCAGGATGAATCATCACAATTCTTTTACTCTTTCCCATGAACACTAAAATTAAAACCTAACTAAAAAAAAAACACTACATTTTCATAATTATTGGGGATATTATATATATATATATATATATATATATATATATATATATATATATATATATATATATATATATACACACACACACACATATATACACACACACACACACACACGCTGGCATATATACACACCGATGCAGATGTTGGAAATATACTGGGGGGAATAGTGATCATGCAAAAAAAAAAAAGAATCAAAACACTCAAACACACCTAAAACCTGCATTATTTTAACCATCATCATGATGCTTGCCTTCCTCAGTTAATTAAAGATGATCAGTTACGACATTTATAATCTCGGCTACGACAGCTAACCTGCCAAGGTTAAATATTTATATTTCCTGTCAAGCTCATTTAAATGCCAAGCTCATTATTTATTTCAGTCTAGTTTTGCATCTAAAAGCTCCTCTGTGTCTGTGTTTAAGTAATTATTAAATGAGAATCGTTATTTGGATGGAAAGCTTATACCGTACGACGTTAAAGAAAAGCCTGTTTTGTGTTTACTTAAGATGACGGCGTGAAGCTATTTTGTTTTCTTTAATGATGCCTACGACCGTAGCCGTTAATCAAGGCTAAAAACGAGTGGCGTAGGACGACACGGCTGATTCGCTTCGACTCGTCTGATCACACTGCAGAGTCATGCAGACAGAAAACACACACAAACACACACCATGCAGCGCTCTACATTCACACACATGCATTACAGCTCAATGTACAGACCTACCTCAGGGGGAAAAAAAAAAAACCTTCAAGTCAATTGCAAAATAAAAATAAAAAAGCGCAGCCACTTGTGCAGTCTAGTGCTCCGCTAGAATGATTTCAAAGCTAGGGACGCTTCTCGCGGAGGTATGACTAGGCAAAAGCATGAGTGTGTGCGTCTCTCTCCATCTCTGCAGCGTGGATAGACACAGAAATGCTGCAGTATTAAATGCATGTGGGGACGCAGCCAAGTCCCGGCCCTGCCTACTGTCCTGCCCTGAAACAGGGAGAAAACATCACCCTCACACGACTCCGTCCACCCTGCTGTCTACATCCCAGACTGCACTGCACTGCGCTGCGCTACACACCCATCCGGATCAACATTTATACTCCATCATGGGGGGGGGGGGGGGGAGTATGACCAGGCTGTTAGTTCACAATAATGAGTGAATTATTCTTATTCTGGTCCTCAAAATTGCCTCCGAAGCGGCATAGTGTTTGTGTCCTTGATGTACATATCAAGTTTAAATAATAGCTTTGTACAAGTCAATATGACATTGTTATTCTTTCTCTGATAGGTGGATGGGAGAGAAAATAAAAAAAGTGGCTGGCAGGCACTTGGTCAGCATTTCAGCTGAACCTCTCTGTCTTCCGGGAAGCTACGAATAAAAAATTAATACCGGAGATGCATACTCTGCTTATCCCGGGCTCATTTTATACGCTCTACCACACGTTACAGTCTTGTGACTTGCTCTCACGTCGAAATATGATGAAAAGCTCACCTGATGGTGGGGATTATAATATCGACTGACCTTGATAAAAACCTTGTGATTTTCCTATCAACAGGACATAAATGCGGCAATCATACAGATTTCAGATTATATTATATTATATTATATATATATATACATACACACACATTTTACAATGCTTAATTCATGAATGATAATTTACACGCTTTCAGCCTTCATGTTCAGCCTACATTTAAGCAAAACATCAGAAGTTCGTTTATGTCCATCTTGCTGCAATGAATCAAACTCTGTTCGAACTTTAAATTAAAGTGGCGTGTCAATGCTGGAATCGGCGACGAACTCCAGCTCCCAGACTGCTTTTAAGAACTACATACATGGCCGCCGCAAACACCATTTCCCAGTGCATGCGCTCAATGGCTGCATCCGAAATCGTTTACGATGCTACTACGCAGTAGCCGACAAGCAGTACACCAGAGGGGGAGGCGAGAAATACCCGGATGGGGCTCTGTTTCCGGTGAGATTTTGCAGTATGCAACAGATGGACACTACACTAGTCAAAAATCCCAAAATGCATTGGAACCAGTGCGGACAAGCTTGGGGGGGATTAAAAAAAAAGCTGGTGAGGACCACATAATTGTAATATAGGCCCAGATAAATAAACACACAGAATTGAAGGAGGGTGTACTTTCTTTTTCCCCCATGACTGTATACACAAACCACCACTCAGACATGAAGTATTGCTCAGTGTTTTATATCTGATGTGCCAAGCCTTGTTCGTTGTGTCCAATTACCTGGTTCTAGGAGTCTAGAGGCAAAATAAAAACTATCAGAGACAAATTTTGTTGTGTTATTTGAAGTGTTTTTTTTATTATTCATTTTGAATGTCTCCATTTTTGTGTGTTATTTGGAGTGTTACTTTTTTGTTCAGTTTGGGTGTATATCTTTTATTTGCTTTAATATTTATTAATAGTTCATATATATAAATATTTATATGTTTATTTAATTTTTTAAAAACAGTACAGAACATTTTCATGGTACAGTCAGTCCTGGTTTTTTTGTAACAAAGTTCCGCAATATTTTACTGAATGTTTTCATTCAGTATCGTTTTTAAAAACTATCGGTCGATTAATCGGTTATCGGCAGGTACTGCCAACTTCGTTATCGGTAAAATCCACTGTCGGGCGACCCCTAGTCTTGGGTGCATTTTATGTTTATTTTCGATAATGTCTATTTGGACAAAGTTCTGACACTCAAGATGCAAGACGGTGTGAATGAGGAATAAATTTCCTTTTAGATTTCCTACTCGTATTATAGCCAGGAAATAATGTCCATAGAGTGAAACCACTGCACACCATAAGCAGCACACACACAAACACACACACACACGTGTGTTACACACTTTACCTTCAGTTTGGGTTTAATAAACTTGGACATGATAGCGTTGTGCCTGTGTTCATTACAAGGCATAAGAGTAAACATGGTCAGTGAGACAGAAAGGTACTTCAATATCAACTGACACACTATAATTTTACATTACACCATTCTATAAACACGCTGCCCCGTGCTATAAACACGCTGCCCCGTGCTATAAACACGCTGCCCCGTGCTATAAACCACGCTGCCCCGTGCTATAAACCACGCTGCCCCGTGCTATAAAACACGCTGCCCCGTGCTATAAACACGCTGCCCCGTGCTATAAACACGCTGCCCCGTGCTATAAACACGCTGCCCCGTGCTATAAAACACGCTGCCCCATGCTATAAACACTCTATGACACACTATAACCAGTGTTCACTCCAGCGACAGCTGAATTAGTCAAGCGCCAAAATGGAAGTGCTCATATGGATCATGTGTTATACAGATGTGAAAGATCAGGGAGTCTCCTCGCTCTGATATGAGGACATCACCGTTGCAGGCTTGTGTTACAGCATGACGTCAAATGACACCATTATCCCTTCCTCCTGCATTCCACGGCACAGGCAGGCTTCCGGAACGCGCAAACATTTTCAAAACGAAACAATATTAGTCTGAGTGTCGTCTGATGCCGACTGTAAAGTGACGCAGATGTGCTGGTATAAAATACATCACCTGATGTTCATGATGCTGAGTATTGTACAGACTGGGCACAGCTATTAGACTTCACACAGCTGTACATAAAGAGGAAGCAGCGTTTCCCCACAGGACCTCTGCTGAGAACCCTGTGTTCTAGAGCTACAACTTTACACACCACGCCCTGTCCTCAGAGCTCAGAGAGCATTACATAAGCCTCGGGGGTGGGGGGGATTAAAATCGAGGGCAAGATTGTGCATTGTGATATATATATGATATAAAAATGGGTTTTTTTTGGTGATTATTATACAGCACTTGGGAGGAAGACGGCCGCATCGGAGTGTAAATGTGAGATCTTTGGTGTTCTCTGAGGGAGAACTAAACAGCTTTGTGAACTTTAAGTGTACGCAGAACGCACTCCGCATGCTAATGGACGAGCACAGAACATTTCGTTAACGTAAAGAAGAGACGGAGCCACTGAGACATGTCGAGTGTGGAGAAAGGAATCGTTTAAAACCTGGATCAAAGTTCACTAAGAAGTAGTTCGCTTAATGGGCTGAATACAAAAGTGTACAGTCACCAGCCACTTTAACAGGAACAACAGTACCCCTGCTCATTCATGCCATGGTTGCAGCACAATTATTAAAATCTAGAATCTAGATACAGCTCAAGAGCTTCAGTTAATGACAGAAACACCAGAGAGGGAAAATATCTGATCTCACTGCCTTTGGAAATTGTGACAGAAGGGCTGGTTTGAGTATTTCATTAACTGCTTATCTCCTGGGACCTTCACACACACGTCTCGAGGGTTTACTCAGAATGGTGCAAAAGAACAAAAACATCCTGCAGTTTGGGTGGAAACGCCTTCTTGATGGCAGATGTCCAAGGAGAATGGTCAGACTGGTTTGAGATGAGAAGAAGGCTATGGTAACTCAAATAACCACTCTTAATAACTGTGGTGAGCAGAAAAGCATCTCAGAACAAACAACACACTGAAGCTTGAGGTGAATGGGCTACAACAGCAGAAAACAACATCAGGTTTCACACACACACACGGTCAGCAAATAACAGGAATCTGAAGCTACAATGGGCACAGGCTCCCAGAAACTGAACATACTGAATATTAACTGAAGCTCTTGACTTGCATCTGCTTGACTGTATACACTGTGCTGCTGCATATAATTGGCTGTTTGGCTGGTGAGTGTATATTTGGAATACCAATAAAGGCTGTGTGGATTGACTGCACAGTTATAAAGAAATGCTGGAGTGCAACAGGACACCAGCCGCTGTCTACTTACACATACAACTAAGAAGATAACGCTACTCTAAATAATTCAAACTCTCCTAACCGTAAGGGCTTTTCCTAACAGACATGGACCTTGCATTTAAACATCTGTAAAGTGCTCAACAGAGTTAATACCAGAGTATTAAAGTCCCTGTGAAGTGCGTTGAACCGCACAGCGTTATTCGATGCATTGACGTAATTTCCACCGAAACGGGAAGTAAGGGCGGGACATATGCAGTGGCTCCTCCCCCTTTTTTACATGGCCAGCAGCATTTAGCTTACTTCACAGCCCGGGTTAAACTGTACTTGACATGGTACTCAGTACCATGGATTTTTATAATGTTGGGGGCGGGACACTTCAGATTCTAGAGAGCGTTTGATTGGACAGAAAATCTGACGAGAAGCTGAAGTGCAGAATGATGTCATCAAAATTGCTGATCCATATTGGTGGTAGAAAGACTGTAAATTGTGAATGCATATATCTTCTAAATGCAAATTGTGTCATTGTTTTGGAGCGCACCAGCTTATAGGCGAACATATTCATACTAAAAGCCATAAAACTTTCAGGGGAACTAAATTTATTAAGATAGGGTCATGCTATAATATAGACATTATAATACAGATTATATTATGTTATATATGTTATATGTTAGATTTCATCATCCAGGCTAAGCCATACTTATAATAGTACTACTTATATACACTACATATTTCCCCTTAAAAATCACATTTAAACTTTGTATGCATTAAGGATGAACAGGAGTGCTTCACGGCTCTTCTTTAATATTTAGATTATATTATTCTTATAATTGTTGATGATACGGACCCTGGCGCTGCTCTTCGATTCTTGAATCGATTCCCGAATCGACTCCTATTCGATTTCAATTCCTGGTGTTCGAAAAATCGACAATTCTAAGAACGGATTCCACTCAATATTTATTTCCTTGCTGCTCATAAAAGTAATTCTGATGTTCTTCGTGAAATGGGATTCTAATATCTAAACTAATATCTAACCTAATCTTTGCGCCAACTAGAGCCGAATCTATTTCACTGTGTAGAATCGACTCCCAGCCATATGAGTAGGGCGGCTCCTATGACATATTTGGGTCGTATACAAAAAACGTATCCTAATTTATTTTTCATGTAATAGATGCGGGAAGATAACAGTTTTATGTGGCGTTTGTAAAATTACATTTGCAGCTAATGTTATAGAGTTATTACAGATATGCGGTAAAATGGCTGCATTCTAGTTCATGCAGCTAGTTCAGCTAGCTTGCTTTCCTGTCGACAGAAAGACGGTTAAAATGATAAATAAGAGCCATTTTAGATCATTTTAACGACGTAGTTAGGCATAAAATATACATTTATTAGTCTATTAAGGTTTTCTAGTGTAAAAAATACGGGTTTACTAGACGTAAGGGTTGTAAATACGTCGACTGGTAACCGTCCTACTAGATACCCGCTAGCTAGCTCTGCTTAAGTAGCAAATTAACTGCTTAATACTATTTGGATGTTTATTCATTAACGGTGTAATACTTTACAAACCACTGGTTATACTGTTGCAGAAAACACGCACATCCTAATGTTTACAAATGTACTCGGTCAGAATTATGCTGTTAGTGTGGTTAATTGTGTGGTTTTATTTTGTGGTGTAGCTGTGCTATGCAGAGGGCAGGGCAGCGATATCACTCCATTCAATCAAATAATGAAGCAACACGAGTCCACGTTAAAATACAGCTTTATGCCGTTTAAATCGCACACTCATGCAAATAATAAAAGCTCCTACCTCGTTAGAAGTCGTCTTTTCCGCTGTATATGGGACCGGATCGATGCAGGGTGTAAATACCTGTCTTACTGAAATAACGCTGCTGCTGTCTGTCTGCCTCAGGAACCTGGGGGGAGGTTGTGACGTCACCGCCGCAGCGATAAACCGAACGGCACCGAAGATCGCCGATGCAGACCGCGGTTCATCATAACCGATTGGATTGAAGTGGTCCAGTTTGACCTTGCTAAATAGCTATAGAATTAGAGACAATTTGAAGCTTTTCTATGATGGGAAATGTTCAGCATTATTCATTCATCTTCAGTAAGTGCTTTACTGAACACACCTTGGATCGGTTGAAAGTACATCGTATATATTCGCATATTCATTCACACCTAGTGGCAATTTATCTTAGCCAATCTACCTACTGGCATTTTTTGGGAGGAAACCAGAGAACCTGGAGTAATCCACATGGGCACGGGGACAATACGTGAAGAAACTCCTCACAGGTCTAAGCTCTATGTAAGGTGGCAATGCTAACCTAAAATGCATCACCCCAAGAACCCCTTTATTTTAGTGTAAAATGCATTTCACTGAGTTGCTTATGATCACAGCACGAATTTATTTTATGAATTAAATCCAAATATTCAAATGTTAGGCACACTGGGCAAATAAAACCCTTTTTTTTTTTTTTTTTTTTTTTAAAAAAAAGGTTCTTAAAGATTTTAGGTTTTCCCTCCTGCGTTTTTTTACCCATGGAAACTCAATGTAATCTGATCATTTTTAAAAACATTCATATGAACTTTTCTAGTTTTCTTTTTGGGTATTATATACACTAGTATTAATATACGAATACCATCATGTTAGTATACTAATATACTTTATGTTAAAATTCTACAAAAATAAAATAAAATGACTAAAACCTCAAATTTAAAATGTTGACGAATACCAGCTCAGATGTTGGCCGTTTAACCGGATGAAAAATCATTTTTCAAAAATTATACATCTATTATTGACCTAAAAACCCAGTGTGTGCTATTTTCTCATACAGAATTGGTTAAAAGACCATCAACGACAGTCAACAACTGGAGCTTATGAACATCTGCTGTACATATACTGTATCTTTGTCGGACAGTGCAGAACACAGATAAGTGGATACGAAGCAAGATATACAAAACATCAGACAATATCTTGATCCTTTTCCAGGTCCGGCACTTTCTCATGGTGAACTAGTAAAAACAGTGAGAACTGTCTGAAATATGCAGTCAGATTCTCTGTAGTGGTCTGTGTGCTGGTTCTCTGTTGTCTCTGTGGGAAAATAATCCACCCACATCAGGGTTCCCAGGGAAACGAAAGGAGACCATATCTGACATGATCACTTTTAGTGGGTAATGTAAGCAGTGATGGCTCATCTATAGGGGACTACACTGTGTATGTAAGCGTTCAACAAATGTTAACCTTCATAAAGTCCTCATTCACAACATACATTTTGTTGAAATACTAAGCAGCTCTTTTTAACGACCAACACTGGGAACTGCAACAAGTGCTAACGGAGGCCCGTTGGGGAAGAAATCACGCTGCACCATGCTGAAAGGGGGTGGGGGGTGGGGTTATGGAGTGGATAACGCCACGCTGATCTTATTTCCACACACAAAAGCTGAGAGAAAGAAGAAGAAAAAATGCCTTCCTTTTCCAGTAGCTTAGTTCCTTCAGCTAGTATCAGGTCTTTTGTCTTCAGGTTTTCATTTGACTCGCCTTCATAAGTGACGTACTGTTGGATTTGTTCCATTAAAAAAAAAAAAAAAAATTACACAGCATTTAGCAGACACCTTTATCCAGAGGAACTTAAAGAAGTGCTTTGTTGTCTATCAAAAACACACCTTCATGCTAGTACAAGCAGGTCAGGGTCTAAAAGTATTATCGAACAAAAACCCTGTTGTTAGAGAGGAATTAATACAGGTAGTAGAGCCAAAAAAAAAAAAAAAAGTACAAGTTGGGGGTTTTAATGCTCATTTAAATGCTTATTGAAGATTCTTTAGTCTTAATTTGAAAACAGCCAGTGACTCAGCAGTTCAGACTTTCTTTTTCACCTTGAGGGATGGTGGGTCGAGTCGAGCTGTGCTAGCAGCTTATAGGGAGTGTGGTGCAGAGCGTGGCTTCAGGTAGGTGGGGGCTGGTCCGATTCTTTGACTTTGCAGTTTGGAATCTGACGCAGCAGCTACAGAAAGCCAGTGGAGGGAATGCAGTAATGGTGTGACGGGAGAGAAAACAAGGCATTGTTACAGCTGCATTCGGTCATCGGTTGCAAACGTTGGACAAGTAACCCTTGCTGCAGAATCAGAAATGCAGGGGAGGGGAGATGAACATGATCCAGTGCCTCCTACCCGGACAGAGTTGAGTGAAAAGTCCAGGGGGTGTAGACAACTCAGTGTTGTTTCAGGCTGGATAATTGTCCCGGGTCGCAGGGGAAGACCTGCCAGGAGCATGGAGCAAGAGTCCAATATTGATACGGCAAGTAACTGAACAAGCACCAAGCGGCCCCTGTGAAGAGAGAGACGTCTGCATCCTCCTGATGTTAGCAATATGAGGGAGCTTTCTGTCCAGAACTACACCAAAAGTGTTGTAGATTTACAATTAAATTTGAATTCAGCGGGGTGTTTAAATGCCTCAGTAATTCCTGTAGGCCTGCAGAATGTGCTGATGCCATAAAGCGGGCACAGTGAGAGTTCTGCTGAATTCTGCTGCGTAATCAGCGCTGAGGCTACACGCTGCATAATGATTAAATAAAAGCAAATTACGTCCAACGTGCAGAGTCACTGTGCAACTGAATGAGTTTTAATAAAAGACCCCACATGCATTAACCAAAAGATAAAGATTTTTATTCAAAATCAACACTTTAATTTGGGTTCAAAATGTGTTTCTGTCTGTATTATTACTCAAAATGGTTGATTGTTTATGATTACTCTTTATAAGCTCGGTCATTATGTAATTTAATGGTACAAAGTGGTTGTCATACTTATAAGCATCTGCCAGTATATGAAGCATAAAATGTCCACAATGTCCCAACACAACAAATGCTATTAGGCTACCGTAGCTGACAAGTAAGGGAATCTTTCTTTATGGATATTTATCACGGCACGTTAAATCCGAACGTCAAAAATCATCACACAACTTCTATTACTTGTTAGATACATTAGCATTGTAGCCCCAAAGATGCAAACTTCAGACGCCTCAAACATGGTCCTAGCTGATTGGAGACATTTGGGACAAAGGGGACAATGTGGACATTGTGGACTGAACTGTTGTAAAACTTAAAAGCTTGTGCAAGTCATCAATATCAAACCAGTCACATGTTTAAATCAGACATAAATAGAAAGCCTCCATTGGTGAGTCAGTGCCTTTTGAGTTTATCAGTGAGCAGGAGTAGGAGCAGTTCGTACAGAAGGCTGATGATGAGGATGAGGGCGGTGCTGGACAGCAGGCCGAATGAGAACAGAGCCAACAGCAGGTAGAGCATCAGTAGCGTGAACAGCGTACGATAGCTGGCTAGAGCTCGCAGACTGAGCCGCGGCCGCTGCCCTCGCCCTCTCGTCTGACGCAGAGCCGGACTCCTCCATCGCTGCTCAGGCACCGGTGATACGCTCAGGTAGTGTCGACTCGCGCGGCCAAGGAAGTCCTGCCGTGAGCACAGCGCCTCCATGTGGCCTCCCAACTACAGGTCAAACGGCATAAATCAAGTCAGGTCACCTTCATTTCTACAGCAAATTTAACATGCTGCACAAAATCAAATCAGTACGAGATTAAGACTCGTACTCATTCAGAAAAAATAAAATAACACAAGAAATCAGATCAATTAAATAAAACAATAGACAGACAGCAAAAAAAAACAAACAACCAAAGACCATTATTAACAAGACAATAACAAACAGAAAACAGAATGATGGAGACCTTACGAGGACAAGAATAATGTTGGATTTAAAATGCCTGTTGGGGCGGAGAAATGACCTTATAAATATTGCTAAGCTATTCTACAATTTTGGAGCAGCAACAGAAAAGGCCTGGTCACCTTTGAACTCAGACAGCGTGGAATGGTTAAATTCTCCTGAGTAGAAGCTCTTAAAGTTCAGGAGGTGGAAAAGGGAGCAAAGAAAATCGAAGATGAAGCGTGTTGCAGTACCATGTTTTAAATAGTTCTAGAGTACCATGAGCTTTAAAAACAAACAATAAAACCTTGTATTCAAATCTGTATTTAACTGGGAGCCAGTGGAGGGAGGACAGGACAAGACATGACAAGACAAGACGAGACAAAACAGGACAAGACAAGACAAAACAGGACAGGATAGGACAAGACAGGATAGGACCAGACGAGACAAAACAGGATAGGACAAGACAGGATAGGACCAGACGAGACAAAACAGGATAGGACAAGACAAGACAGGAAAGGATAGGACAAGACAAGAGCTTTCCCTATTTTTGGTACCGGTTAGACGCCGTAAAGTGCACTACGTAGGGTCTACACTGTAATGCTGTACCCTAATGAGTTTATATAGTGAATTCACCACTGTGTTTAAAATGGTGAATGTTTATATGGAGCTCCAGTCACGTAAAATGTATTACCGTACTGCACATTATGTAAAATCAAGATAAATATCAGCAAGAAGAAGAAGAAGAAAAAAATGCTACTGTGGTTAAATAAAGACGAATCTTAAACACTATGCTTTATGATTGCATTTACTTTAGAAAGTGATCAGATTTTATCTTCAGGGCTTACACAGTGAAGCTGCTGGTAATGCACACACTGTAGCTTTATACACGCATTTATACTTCACATGCATTTAAATACTAAATACTATAAGTAATTACGTTGAATGGAATTTGACAGTAGTAAGCGGTGTAGCGGGATGACCTGGAGCTACACCCACTACAGACGTGCATCAACTCAGTTAATGTGGAAGGTTTTTTGCGTCATTTTACCATAAAAACAACAACAACAACAACAACAACAACAACAAACCCACAAAAACGTACCCGCTCGTTGATGAAGGAGGAGAGCCGGAACAGCAGCCGAACCAGAAAAGCGTTTTCGTAGCTCCTTATCGGCTGAAGTTCAGGATCACCTTGATATTCAACCTCAAATCGGCGAAGGCCGTTGATGATCTGAGACAAAAGCAAACAAATCTAGCAGTTTTCTAACATACCAACACAATCCCAACATATAAACACACACAGTTAGACTCTTAAAGGTTAGAGTTTTTAAGATACACTACTGGTCAAAAGTTTAGACACACTCATTCTTTATTTTTATTTTTTTCCCCACATATTAGAATAATAATAAAGCCATCAAAACTCTGGAGTAACACAAGTGGAACTATGGGAATTATGTTGTGATTAAAAAAAAAAAAAAAAAAAAAAAAAAAAAAAAAAACCAAAATAAATCTAAATTCTTTAGTATTTTAGCATCTTCAAAGTAGACCCCGTTTTTGCCTAGAATTTCCAGAAATGTATTCTCGGCATTTTCTCAACCAGATGCTTTTTAAACAGTATTAAAGGAGTTCCCACCTACGCTGGACACTTATCGTCTGCTTTTCCGAATATTTAGCTCCAAGTCGTCCATTACAAATAAATTTTTTGGTAGATAAAATGTTAGTTTTCTAATGAAAGAAATGAATACATTGGCACAATTATATTTTTGTCGACAACACCGATTTCACACATTTAATCCTACACCTTCAGATCAAAAGAAACATTTCAGTCAAGCGTCTCCAAACCTTTGACTGGTAGGGTTTACCTTTAACATAGTAAAACATAGAGAGGTGTGTCTGGCTCAGAGACTGTAGGATCCTGCCTCAGTTCATAAATATGCTCCATAGTGATACAGTGAGCTTAATAATCACACACGAGTCACTTTCTGCATTTGTAAAGAAGCTAATTTACATCCTGACAAAACTGCTTTCATTCTAATAGAAGCAAAACTGTGTGTCAGTAGAACATTAGCTGTGGGTTAAAAACAAAGACCACTCCTAATGGCTGTCAACTTTCATTACCTCTACATTAACTAGCTTAACGCACAGTTTCTGTAAATAAATGTTTCCAACTACCAATTAATCATCCTATAGTAAAGTCTATCAGCCAATGGTAGTCCCAAATAAAGTCATAAACTGTATTCATATGTAACCCCGAGCCCTAAACAGATTTATGCAAAAATTTGAGCCAAACCTTTACAATCAGAATCAGATGAGTTCATGTTTTAAATACCACACTGGAGCTGTTGAGTAACTATTCTCTATAAAGATAAATTTTTCACATTTAGGTTCAAAAACCAATATAAACACTTTTGAACCAATTTAAATATTAAATACAAATTTGATACTTTCTGATCAATAGGTAGAAAGTTCATCAATCCTTACCTGCATCCTACCCAGATCCGTGAGCACGGGACCGTTTTCACTCTGGATGTAATCGGGTAGCTGTCTCGACTCACCATCATCATCTGTCGAGGTCACGTTCGCCATCAGCTGGGTCAGCTGTCCTGAATTCAGCTACAGGGATAAAAACGGTGCAGATAAAATTACCCCGTCAATCAAAACCAAGCCCTTTCACAAGATAGCAACCGGAGTCCGTATAAGTGAATATGGTTTTACTGTAACATATTTGTTGCTTCTGTTCTTCCTGTTCTAAGAGGTGTGCACGTAAACTTTCAAAGTGGAACTTTTACACTGTGTAAAAGTTCATATACGCATATAACCATGATGGGCTTTGACTGTGCTTGTTTGAACATGTCTGTGCTGATTGGCGTAGAAGAACAAGCAGAGTACTCATTTCCATTAACATTACAAATTGTAAAGTGTCAGATTTGACACTTTGTTGCAGGACTATTTAATCTTTTTATTTACATTTTTTCCTCTAATCCCCAAAAAAAAGGGAAAAAAAAAAGTGCAGAATGTTTTTGGTAGCATCCCTAATAAATATAGTTAATTAATGTTAACTATAATAATGTCTAAATGTTGAATAAGTAGCACATTGATTGATGGAGTTTATTTTAAAAAAGCAAGGGTGCCAAATCTTTCGAGTGAGAAAGTCATGATTGAAGATTACTATTGTGAGAAGGGGAATGGTGTGGGGCTTCTCTGAGTTGTCAGTTAATACCGAAACGTTCAAACTACCTACATAACTCTCGATCGTTCCCGATTCACATGTGGATCTGCTGTTTTTATTAGGGGGAAAAAGAAGTCTGCTCCTGTTACTTTATTAATGAATGATGACACACAGCAGCATACTATGATGTTAAAATTATGCAACGTGCATACACTATGGCAGGTCTGGATAAGTAAACTTCCATGCTAATAAAGAGAGCAGAGAACTGATTTCACACGTAAGCCAACTGCCTGTTACTATCTACGGTTTTTAAATGGCCAGAATGTCATCACTGATTGCTGTTTTGATTTTGGTTGAACAACATGGGTAGTGTTGTAGAAGCGCCAAATGAAACGGCTTACAACGTTCAGAGCAACAATAATGAGATTGTCTCAGATCATCCCATCCCTAACAGCCCATACAGTAGTACAAGTTTATAACTCTGCAGACTGACCCGAAATATCTGACACAGGTAATCCAGGGCCCTGTCCAGAAATTCGTGAGTCTTTTTAACACACTCTCCCATGTCGTCAGCCTCTGCTCCGTTAAAGGTGTAGTTAGGATCTGAAAAGCCCACGCTGAACCACGACAGGAACGAGCTGTTCGCTGCCACTTCGGCAGACTGATCCGAGATCCGCTTCGCTGTCTGTCGGGCCTGAGCGATGATCTGCACCAACTTTAACACCTGCAAGTCGTCCAGACACAGAATATTATACTGGGATCGTGTTGGCAAAATATTTACACCATAGCACTGTTCAATTCCTGAATCTGATTGGGTAGAAAATGTCGATTGATTTTCTAGAACATAAACTGTTGATATGGTGGCGTTTATTATGCAGACACGTTTATTGAACTTTTCTGGGAAGAGTCTCGAGTGCAGGGAAACATGTTGGAATTTCTGTCTGGATTAATCACACATCAATTAAAAGATACAGTGGACAGAGATACGGTCGAATTATTCCTTTAATGTTTCTATTGATGTGTTACAAATAAATAATAAACAGATGACAGCATTAGGCTGAAATAAAACAATGAGGACGTACGTTTTAGTATCTGTATATTGCCGATGCGAGGAACGTAAACATCACGGTGTAATTATTAGCAGTGTTGTTACACTCACCACTCCACGCAGCTCGCTGCTGAACATCTGCTTGTACTGGCAGTCCTGCCCTTCCAGACCGTACACGTGACTCTTCACTTTAAAGACGGTGTCTGTCCCAGCAGGCTGTCGGGAGGACAGGAAACTGCCACCGTGTGCAGGAGAGAGGAAGACACGCGCCTGTCGGTGGTGGAGGACGTGCTCAGGTTCGAGGAACAGCTGTTCTCCTGAATGCACAACAGGCAGTATGGCTAACTTGTACTGAATAGGAGCAATGTCTAAAAGAGAACCTTAAAGAAAGAATCCAACTGATTCACTAATTAATCAGTAGCTATGTTTACAGGAAGTCTAATGATCTGTTAATAACCTGACAGAGAGCTCAACTGGAATAGAATAATAATGGTGACTGAAGTCACGCGGAGCATAAAAGGTAACGTTGACGCAAAAAGTAAAGAAGAAATTTATTGTCGTCGAATCTAGGCATTCTGCTAAAGCTAGCGGCAGCGCATTATGGGCGTTTAACGCCATGCGCCATCGACTGGGAAACGGCTTATACTTAGTAAAGCTATTTGTAATAATAATAATAATAATAATAATAATAATAAATAATAAAATATATATATTTTTTGATAAACCTGTGTTGTGTTTACAGTTGTTTGATATCCATGAGAGCAGAGTACTTTTGTGAATTTTTATCAAAAGGTTAAACAATAAAGACAATTTTTCACAGCCTTCTTTGCTCATATTTACCAATATTAGTAGATGGCACTGTATATACAGTAAGTTTATACAATTATATGTCTGAGATAAAATGGATGCTCCAAACATGTTATAACATGCTGTAATCAGAATCCTGATGCTCACCTTTTTGAATCATCTCTGGTAGGTTTGGTTGTGCAAAGACTTTTGCGACCCTGAATACCATCAATGCATTTTTGGCACTGACGAGGTCTGTGCGTAAAGACCGATTAAGGAAACCCTGGAAGAGCTTTGTGTACATCAGAAGATTCTCCTGTACAAAGGAAGCCCTGTGAAAGTAAAACCAAAAGTGTTGCTTTTTTTTGGACATAAATTTGTATTCCCCGTAATTCACTCCCTCCAGGATTTTGCGATTGCAGAAATGAACGCAAAATCAAGGAAATTCCACAATATTCGCAGAAGCTTGCAATTTTTCGAAATTACTGCAGATTTTCCACAGATTCGGGCCAAGACGCCCCATGTGGCGTCATCACAATGCGCGTTCAGCCAAAGCCCTCTTCGATTCATGTGCGTCGATCATGAATACAGCTAAAAGGCCTCATTTGCCAACAAACATCACCGTGAAAGACCGTGCAAAACAATTTTGTGCGATTGCAATTTCGACATTTCAAGTAGTTTTCCACAAAAAAACCCATAAAAATCTCAGCAAGTGGCATCACAAATTCTAAAAAAAAATAAAAATAAATATCAAGCACTTTTGGCTGCAACAATCACAAAAAACCCCTCAAAAACCTGTACGGACTACATAATATCTGTGCAGTCTCTAAAACAGCACTTCAGCGCCCCCTACTGGTCTATAACATGTAGGTCATACAGGCCTTCTAGAGAGGAAAGAAAATCTTAGTCAAAAAATACATCACATTCATCTAGATCCGTGTAAAGAAACAACACAATTAAATATGGATGATATTTTCAGCGCATGTGCAGAAACTACCATTTATCAGGTACTGCTCTGTTCTGAGCCTCTGCCTTCAGATTGTTTTTCTCTTCTGTGTACCGCCAGGGCTGGATATAACTCAACCATGTTTCCAACACCTGAAAAACACACAGTAAAGTGATTACAATCTCCAAGTTCAAACTATAACCAGACCTACAGTATTATGAGTGAAGTGTAAATTATATGCTGTATTTTCCATGCCTTAAGTGAAATCATAAAATGTAAAAAATTCTCTGCTTTACTTCAATTAGCAGATAAATTGTTATCTGCCGCTTGCTGTTTTAGTTTCGTTAATGTAGCTAAGAAGTAACAGAAGATTATAACCTCCAGTTTAGCATTGTGCGTTAAATCTGCATGTGTAAAAAAAATATATAACACACTCCCCTCAAACCCTGATTTGTCCCAGTAACACCACTGTGATACAGACTGGAAGAAAATGAATCAACACGATGAACAGAACATGCTTGATTTCAGCTTGTCTTTTCCTGACTTCTCCCTTAGCTTCTCTTTGTTACATTATCTTCACAGATCCAACATACTGTAAAAACACTTTATTAAAATATAACGTGGAAAACCACAGAAATTCCTACTGGACCACATGCAGGAAATGCCTACCGCTCTGAATGAGGCATCGAGAGGCCAGTGACCAAAACAGTGCTGCAGGAAGACATACAGCTTCTGTTGAACAAACCTCTGTACCACTACCCTGTGAGAAGAAGAAAGGAAGAGGAAGATGAAGGAGCAGTGAAGGAACCCAGAACAGGATCATCTCAGCAGCGGCCAAGAGAGAAAAACGTGTTCGAATAAAGCTCGTAACTGGGAATTTCCAAACTTCACTTAAGAAAAACTAAAGAAATTGTCCCTTCAAATTAGAATTCCTACTCGGAAAGTCAGGAAGGCTTCCCCAACTCTGAGTTCAGCATATGACGTCATATCAATACGGCTGATCACACCATTAACCGTAAATAACAGTTCCAAGTAGTATTTATAATTATATATAAAAATCAGCATATAGACACATTAACTGGTTAAAGCTAGAACACTGACCGTACAGTTTACTGTGGTGAGAACCTAGATACATCATGAATGGTAAAATTCTCACTGGTCGAACCAAGTTAGCTGGCATATTTGGGCCTCTTAATTCCAGTGAAGGGAATGCTACAGCATGCAAAGACATTCTACACAATTGTGCGCTTCCAACTTTGTGGCAACCGTATGATGGTCAGGTGTCCACAAACATTTGGCCACATAGTGCTTGTTATTAACGAATATTCGCCGTGTGCTTCAGGGTGGTGTTGCGGAGTTTGTGGAAGCTGGATGTGGAGTTCACCTCTTGAACTCCTCGAGAGGGCTGGCGTGTGAGTGTGTAGAGGGGGACGATGAGGCCTGCTCCTGCTTCAGACTGTTTGAGAAAGCGTGCAGGTGTTTGACGAGCAGACGCACCACCAGAACGTGTTCCTCCGTAGGACTGAAGGGTTCCTAAGTTGGTACCACCACGACCACCACCACCACCACACACAAACACAAATTAATATCAGCTCACAATACTGTATCATCAAAACACTTGCATTGTAATATAGTAAAATAATATTGGCGCAAAAATGACATTAACATATATTTGTTTAATAGAACAACCCCAATTCTGAAAAAGTTGGGACAGTCTGGAAAATGCTAATAAAAACAAAGAGGAGTGGTTTGTAAATGTACTTTGACTTGTATTTAAACAGAAAACATATAAAGACAAGGTGTTTGATGTTTTACCTAATCAACTGCGTAATTTTTTTTAACATTAAACGTTTATTTTGAAATTGATGCATGCAACACGTTCCAAAAATGATGGGACAGGGGTGATTTAGGACTAATAGTGATGTGAAAAGTTGAAATAAGAAGGTGATGTGAAACAGGTGAGGCAATCATCTAATCATAGTATATAAGGTGCCTCCAAAAAGGCCTAGTCCTTCAAGAGCAAGGATGGCTCGAGGCTCGGCAATCAGCCAACAGATGCGTCAGTGAATAATCCAACACTTTGAGAAGAACATTCCCCAAAGACAAATCGGTAGGATTTTGGGCGTTTCACCTTCTACAGTGCACGATATAATTAAATGATTCAAGGAATCCAGTTAAATCTCGGTGCGTAAAGGCCAAGGCCAAAATCCACTTCTGAATGCGCGTGATCTCCAATCGCTCAGAGGTCACCGTCTTAAAAACCTTCATGAGTCTGTAATGGATATCCTGACATGGGCTCGGGAATACTTTGGTAAACCTTTGTCAGTCAACACCATTCGCCGCTGCAAGTTAAGGTTTTACTATGCAAAACAGAAGCCATACATCAACACTATCCAGAAGCTCCGCCCACTTCTCTGGGCTCGGTCTCATCTGTGATGGACAATAGCACAGTGGAATCGTGTTTTGTGGTCCGACGAGTCGACATTTCAAATAGTTTTTGGACAAAACAGCCATCGTTTTCTCCGGGACAAAGATGAAAAGGACCATCCAGACTGTTCTCAGCGTCAGGTTCAACACCCAGCGTCTGTCATGGTATGGGGTTGTGTCAGTGCCCATGGCATGGGTAAGTTGCACATTTGTGAGGGCAGCATTAATGCAGAAAGATTATTTTGGAGCAACGTATGCTCGCCATCCAGAGCAGGACAACGCCAAAACACATTATGGTTGTGTAAGCAGAGAGTGCGGGTGCTAGCATGGCCTGCCTGCAGTCCTGACCTGTCTCCGATTGAGAACGTGTGACGCATTATGAAGCGCAAAATAAGGTAATGAAGGCCCTGTACAGTTGCGCAGCTGAAGAAATGCAAAATGGATGGATGAGGGAAAATTCCGCTTGCTAAACTTAACCAACTGGTGTCTTCACTCAGCGTCCAAACGCTTAATAAGCACTATTAAAAGAAAAGGTGATGTTACACAGCGGTAAACAGTCAACAGTCCCAACTTTTTTGGAGTGTGTTGCAGTCATCAGATTTAAAATGAGTGTACATTTTCAAAAATAAATCAAATAAATTCACAAAGTAAAACATCAAATAATGTGTTATTAATGTGTGTTCAATATAGTATAGGGTGAACTGAATTTTCAAATGACTCTTTTGTTGCCTTTTTGCATTTTCCTTACTGTCCCAACTTTTTTTGGAACTGGGGTTGTAGACAAAATATCTTTTTAGGCAGCGTAAATCCAAAAAGTGTTTGTACATATAGTCAGAGGAAGCGCTGAACATACATGACAAACACATGAGACGTGTTAAAACCACCACACTGTAAATGAAACCAGCATGCGCTTTAAAAAGAGAAACGAGCTACCGGAAAAGTTTTGTACTTTTCTTTGATGCAACCCATCGGTCATGATTTCCCACTGCACATGTGTACACAGCAACCGTATGCCAATAAACCTGAACTGTTCCTCATGGACAAGTAGAACGCTACCCCACACTCTTCTGCCAGGATCCCTGAGCTATCTGCTCACTTAAGGGGTTTTTCCACTGCACATGCCAAAACAAGCACCGGCCCAAAACCGGAGCCCACACAACTCCGGTCCTACAGGCTCCCGTATTAATAAAAATGATTGAATTTTATTAATGGAAAAAAATATATAAAATTGATTTTAAATTTGAATTGATTGTTGATGAGAATATGACAAAATAAAAACTCACTCCCAATTTCATATAATCAGAAAAACAAGTGAAAGTATTACTGTGGGTTTGTGCCTTAAAATGATATTTGTCTAGTAATAAATCATTTGATATTGAACCAACAAGTTAAAATGATGATCATAAGATCAACTTCTAGCAGCAACCTTAGTTATCCCCAGGAGGTCTACCATCCAGGTACTGGCCAGGCTCAACCCTGCTTAACTTCAGTGGGAAATCAAGTGAAAGCTGCAGGGAGATATGGGTCTGGCAAAAAAAAAAATGCTGCTTGGCATTATGTCACCTTTCTGAAAAGAAGAACTTTTTCTTCCTGGAGAATTTCATGTACAATTGTGTTGGTGGTTGAGGAAAAAACACATAGGAGGGAAAGCAGCCATAAGCTACCGTTGATTATTATTAGTTGTTGTTACTTATTAACATTATTAGCATTATTGCCATTATTACTATTACTAATCTAGAATTCTTAATTTGTTGTTCGTTGAGCATCACACTATCACAGTTTGCATAACAATACTTCCACTGAGCTTCCCGAACTCTTCATTGACATGAAAGCCCCGCCCCCAAGTAACAAAACTTTCCACAGAGTTTCCAGAACCTAGTTTCTCAGAAGGTTTCAGAACAATAGTGGAAGCAACGAGTTCCTGAAAAGATTTGGGTCTAGCACTTTACTCGGTACCAGCGGTTAGTGCAGTGGAAAAACTCCCTTAGGTTTACCTCCAGGAAGCCCGAATGAAAAGGTAAAAGTACTTGGTATGTGTGGAGGGTCCCAGAGCCTGGTGGGGCCGGGGGCTGGCACAGCATGCTGGACATATTGAGGCGGTACTGCAGCAACGCCAGCTGAAGGACCAATCACAAAGTGGGGAGGGGGAGAGGGTGGGGGGAGGAACACACAAACGGAGGAGGGGGAGGGGGGGACGAGGAGGAAGGTGAAAATGACAATAGAAAGAAAAAAGGGAAAGAATGCCATCCAAGAAAAGAAATAAAGTGTAGGACAAAGTAAGAACCGAAATGAGAGTGAACACAAATGGAAAAGAAAGAACAGAACAAAACAATATTGACCACAATGCTATGAAAATTAGCAAGATGCAGATTTCCTTCTCACACAGCGACGTCAGCAATTTACACCGACAAATTTTACTGATAAATAATAATTAAGGGCTGCACATTTAGCGACTCGAACAAACCAAACAGATGTGCTCAATATCAAAACTGGCCTATAATGACAGAAAATGAAAAGGAGACCCTGCATCTTGATTTTTTTTTTTTTTTTAACAGATGATAATGAAGGCAGCTGCCAATTTACATTTCCTGCTTAAAAAGCGTTCATCCGATGCACTTTCTAGCAAACTGGTGATTACCTATAGATCTGTGGGATGTAGTAAAATGCATATGAAGCGTGTAGAGTGCTTTGGGCTGACTGGAGGCATGCTAATTTTTGGTAAACTCTGACTTTAACAGCAGACTTACACCATGCTATAATAGCCACCACAGCAGCTCTGAATCCAGAGAGGCGAAAAAGCTTACAGCCAAAAGGCAAAGCAGATACCAAGGACATCATGCTTAAAGAAAACAAATTGGGGGGAAAAAAAAAAAACAAACAAACAAAAAAAAAACACCATACTCCCAGAACCACATGCCATGTAACTCAATTAAAGCGAACTATGTAATCTGCAGCGTCGTCCTGCCCATTTGAAAGGAACCTGACTGATCTGCAAGCAAAGAAAAAGACAAAAACGTGAAAGCGAGAGTCTAAAATGTTAAACATGAACACGTAAAGTCGCCTAGCAATTAACAAAAAACAGACTGACTGCAGCGGAGTAAACAGTACGCTGTGTGAGGGACTCGTGCAGTGACGCCGCCCCCTCATACGAAGCACGGCTGCATTGTGGAGGTGCTCAGCAGGTCGGCCATGCGGTGGAGAACGGAGGGGTGAAGAGGAGACCCGTGCTACGCTCTTACCTTCACCTGAGGAGACTGCAGCTTCTGGTACACCTCCAGAGAGTAGTGATGGAGCCACATCTCCACAAACACCTGCAGAAACAAACAGGAATGAAGCCCATAAAAGGACTTCCAGTGAACTACCAACAAAAACTGAACCATCAGTGGTTTCACTAGTTCATTCAATACGACAGCGGCAGCAGCAGCACGGTGATACAGTGGATAACGGTGCTGCCTCACAGCTCCAGGGTGCATGGACTGATCCTGTGAATGTTCTCTATGTGTCCATGTTGGTTTCTTCCGGATTCTCCTTCGGCCTCCCAAAACAATTTGTGGGTGCACTGGGAATGGTGTTAAAAGTTTGGAGTGATGAAAGTGGGATTTTCACCTGTAGAAGGGTTTCGGATCTCCAGATCTCCTGAGCAGCAGGGTCAGCGTTGACAGAGGGCTGATGGGATATGTGTCGCTTTAGCAGGCTGCTGCTGTGGACGCCATAGCCAATGTAAGGCATGCTGGAAGACCTGGGGCAGAGGGAAAGCAAAGTTTATTTTTAAATAGGCAGGGGCACTCAACTAACATTTCAAAGAATTTTTCTTCTTGCCGTCTGATTTTTGTGAAAAAAACAAAAAAAAACAAAAAATCAACGACCCAACAAAACAAATACCTAAGCCTCAACCTAGAAACACAGGAGGTCCATAGCCACAAGGTCAGTTTAAGATCACAAAGAATAAGTTTTCTGTTTTGTTTTTTTCCCCCAACACTACACCAGCGGTCAAAAGTTTGTGGACACCCGACTGAAATGTTTCTCATGATCTTAAGAACCTTTTGTTCTGAAAGTGTAGGATTAAATGTTTGAAATTGGTGTTCTAGACAAAAATGTAATCGTGCCAACATAGTTTTCTAATGAAAGAAATGTATAGCATTTTATTTACAAAAAATAGTTTTTTTAAACGGACGACTCGGAGCGCAATATTCGGAAAAGCAGACGATAAATGTCCAGCGTAGGTGGGAACTCCTTTAATACTGTTTAAAAAGCATCTCGGGGAAATTCCTCAAGAAATTGGCCAAGATTATGAAATTATTTTGATTTATTTTGCTTTTTTTAAATCACAACATAATTCCCATAGTTCCATTTGTGTTACTCCAAAGTTTTCATGACTCTCTAATTATTCTAACTTGAGAAAATAAAAAAAAAATAAAATAAAGAATGAGTGTGTCTAAACTTTTGACTGGTAGTGTATATCCAGGTGTTTTTTTAACCTCCAGGAATCCTTGGACTACAGACATAATCATGGCCTCTTTTCAAATATAACGCTTTATTGTTTGTTATCCATTTGTCAGAATTCAATGAATATTACTGCAGCTTAAACACAGTGAAAGTGTCATGAAAACAAATGTCTAAAACAGATGCCTGCGGCATGAAGACAGACATCTGGATGATGTATGGGTGTGGGTTTTTTCTTTCCAGAGAGAGTTTCATATTTTGTTATTTTTAATTTCACATTTATATAAAAAGATTGGATCGTATTATGCGTCATCATTCCCCAATTTTCTGCTCCATATTAGTTTTAGTTTCTTGTTGTCACTAGTTCCGGTATGGCTCCCATGATTAATTATAAATACTGAATAAAATCTGTTATAGTATGAAGAACAAAAGATATGTGAATACAAAATACCGTGGAGCTGGAGAGGCCACAGAGCCCCTGGGATCAGAGAAAGGGGATGGAGGCACGTTTCCCTCTGTGGGCAGGAAGTGCTTGAGGTAGGCATCAACAAGCACAAAGTAAGCACTGTCTGAACAGCTGCCATGTTGTCCAGGAGGATAGTTCTGCAAATGATTTAACAGATTTAATTTTTTAAAAAAAAGAAAAAAAAGAAAAAAGAAAAGAAAAACAAGATGCTTACTCTGGGTTTAGCAAGCGACAAATTGACAGGTGTCCATAAAAAATGAAACCAAGATAAATGTCAGTCAGATCTGACTCCACCTTTAATGCCATTTAGCAACCAACAAAAATCAAGCAAAAAGGCATGTATTGGAAAGAAAAGGAAAGACTTACAGGAACCTGGTTGCATTTATATACACAGCCTTTTATGTGGCATGTGACTGTGCTGAGAATGAACCAATCACATTCACTCATGTTCAAAAGTAATTATCGTACACCTGTCATCTATGAAGTGATTCTCGTTAGCCATGGTCCGAGAAGAGCTTACAACGCACGTACTTCACCTCATTGCTGAAAGGTATCGATGATGAGAAGGGTACAAAAGATTATCCAAAATATTAGATGTACCATTGAATACTGTGAAGGCCATCATCAACAAGTGGAGGAAAATGGGCACCACACAGTGATGTTACTTCCAAATGTGATGAAAGGACAAGTAGAAAACTTATCAGGGAGGCTGACAAGAGATCTACAGCAACCTTTAACCACTTAATAGACATAAACCATGTGACAAAACGTGTTGTGGTTTGACAAAACCAAGGTAGACCTTTTGGGGCATAATTGTAAAAGTGATGTTTGGCACAAAAACAAGACAGCTTATCACCCAAAGAGTGCCATACACACGGTGAAGCATAGTGGTGGCAGCGTTATGTCTTTAAGGCATTTGTTAACAGAAAACAGTCTCTCTTTTATCTTTGAAAAAGGGGACCCATTTATAGAAGTCGCCTTTGGGTAAAGTATACTATATGAATTGTAAAACCGCTCAGTAAAGTCTGGATTTAATATGTAAAGTTCAGAATATGCTATGGGGCTGCATCATTTCAGCTGGGACTGGGACTCTAGTCATGATAGAGGGAATCAAGGGCTGCGTCCGAATATCCCTACTACCCTACCACACGGTATGCGAAAAGCGATACTCCAAAGGAGTAGTATGCCCGAATTCTCAGTATTCACAAAACAGTAAGCAAGAAATTCCCAGATGACCTAGGGAATTAGACTTTCTTTACCTTAAAACATTTCCATTTCGTTTTTTAACACTTGAATTTTGACTTCAGATTGCCCATAGAGTTAACTGCATTCATTTTGGTAGCAGTCACTACACACTCACGAAAGATAATCTGATACACTCTTCAGCTAAATAAACGTACCTTTGGTGCAATGAGACTGGACGCAAAGTTGAACATGTAGTATTCAAAAGGATCTGAGAGAGATTAAGGAAAAAAAAAAAAAAAAAAAACCCAGCCAGTGTGAATGAGAGAGAATGACGCAGCACACTGAAAAACATGAAATATTTCACATTTTTTAAAAGAAGACCTACTGAGCATGATGAGGCCTGACATGGGGAACTGTAGCTTATTGTGAAACAGCGGACAGTCTGGCAGAACTCCCTCATGAATGGACGCCTTCACAGGACCCTGCAGAGAACAGCGTCAACAAAACGACTACTGCGTGTGCAACTGGTCTGATACAGAGACATCTGTAGTGAAATGGTAGACTTACTGGCAAATAACTGATGGGGAGCTCATATTTGTAGTCCTCTGCTTGCAGCTTGTACACCAGCTTCATCATGGGGCCACTGCAGGACACGCGTTAGAACAACATGTCATGAAAGAAACACACAGCAGTAGAAGTGAAATAATTAAGTGAGAAGCTTCAAAGGAAGGAAAATTATTGGCAAATTTTAAGTTCACTTAAAATAAATGCTGTACAGGTGTATCTCATAAAATTAGAATATCGTGGTAAAGTTAATTCTTTATTGTAATATTTTGAGATACTGGATTTTTGATTTCCATGAGCTGAAAGCCGTATTCATCAAGATTAAACCAAGAAAAGACTAGAAAACATTTCAATTTATGTGTAATGAATCTAGAATATATGAAAAGTTCCACTTTTTGAATTAAATTACAGAAAGAAAATGAACTTCTCCACGATATTCTAATTTTTGAGATGTATCACCTACATTCACTTGTTGCATCTAAATACCAAGAAGCGCACAGACACATACACACACACACACAAAACAGGCATGCAAAACTAACCATGGATCAAGAAAGTCCAGCACAATGTTATACTCATTCGTGCGAGCGTGCAGAAATCGCAAGTTCCAACCCACAATGACGCCATCCAGGCTGCCGAAGATTCCCTCAACCAGCCAGGGGAAAACCAGATGAAGCTCCTGATTGGATGAGAGTCAATTTCATTAGGAACACGTTGATTTTTGCATTGCTATTGCTTATAGTAATTTTTTGCCAATGACCCAATTTTAAAGGATGAAATTTCAAATTTCAAACCCAGTTCTTAAAAAAAATGACCCAACATCAGGTCTCATGCGACCTAATGTTGGGTCACAACACTACAGTTGACAACCTTTGGCCGATATTTTTACTGCTTATACCACAGCACCCTTGAATCCCTTTTCTTGATTCTGATTGGTCAGCATGTGTGGATTCATTTTCTATAACTACAGCTGACAGTAGTGCAGCTGCAAATCAGAGGTTTATATGAATGTGTTAAGACACAATATCTTCATCAAGATCTTCATCAATCAAGACAGTATATCACAGTCTCATCGTTTACATAATAACAATAATAATAATAATAATAATAATAACAACAACAATCACAACACCCTGCCAATCAGCATTTTACTATAATAGCACCACACTGAAGGTTTTATCCCTCATTGTTAAAACATAATATCTTTCTTAATCATTAAAAATAGTCATCTTTTTCCAAACCCTAGTGTCCAGTAATAATCAGGATAAGCCAGGATTGAATTTCTATGCCATCTTGAACGTCATTTGATTTTAACAATGCACAATTCAGAGTAAAACTCTACAGGAAACAAATTCAGCGTTCTGTACCTTAGCAGGATAGTCATCGATCACCTTCACCAGCTCCTGACACCTCTGAAGAAGTGGCTTAATGCTCCAGTCGGCTTTAAGATTCGCCTGTTCCCAATAAAGCAGAATCAGAACCAGCTTTAGTGGCCAAGTGCCCTCACATATACAATTGATTAGATTTTGATTTGATTTGGTGCTTGCATATTGGGACAGGATAAAGCAGTGAAGCCTGATCATGAGGTCAGACGTGAGAGCTAAAATCTAATATCCATCAACAGCTCAACAATGAAGCTGTTAGTGTTGAACGATGCAGTATAGCACAGAGTCTCATTGATGGCATATTATTATTATTATTATTATTAATAACAACAACAACAACAACAACAACAACAATAATAATAATAATAATAATAATATGTGCAGCTACATTCATGAGTTCTACCTTTGTACAGGCCTTAAAGTCTGTAATGCCCAACTAATTTCATGCTGGGTTTCGTCCAAAAACAAAACCAACAGAAACGTTTTAAAAAACTACAAACCTGTGTAATTGACAAATGTGTGCTTAATCTATCTAGTTTCTGGGAAACAAAAGGACGATATAGTAAATAACCCACCTTATTTGCATTCATTACATTGACAACTGTATTTCACATGCACTTCTTAATCACTGTCCAGTCCTTCCAGGATTCTGCGATTGCAGAAATGAATGCAAAATCAAGCAAACGCCACAATATTCAGAGCATGCGATTTTTCAGAATTACCACAGATTTTGGCCAAAATGCATCATGTGACGTCATCACAACACGCATGCCGCCAAAGCCCTCTTCTATTCACTTGTGTCGAACATGAATACAGCTAAAACGGACTACATAATTACCAACAAACATCACGGCGAAAGACCGTGCAGAACTATTACCGTGCAACTGCAATTTTGCTGATTCAAGTAGTTTTACACAAAAAAAACACACAAAAAAAACTCAGCAAGTTGCATCACAAATTCTGGGGGGGAAAAAACAAAGCATTTTTGGCTGCAACAATCACAAAAAAAATAACCTCGAAATCCTGTACGGAGTACATAATTACCAACAAGCATCACTGCAAAAACAATTTCATGCAATTACAAGTTTGACGATTCAAGCAGTTTTACACAAATAATTTTTTTTTCAAAATTCCATCGCAAATTTTGTAAAAAGTCGTAGCAAAATCAAGCATTTTTGACCACAACAATCACAGAACGAAAACCCCACAACGCTGTGAAATCCTGTACAGATTGACTGCTCATGATGCGTTACAGATGTGACTCAAAAAAAAAAAAGCCTGAACAAAGATCAACTCTAAGTGGACGTGTCAGCCTGTGCAATCACCGGACACGACTATCACCGTCACTGCACAAACGTACAGTCTGGGCTAGAAAGAAATCAGCCCCAGCCTCGCTTCTTCATACCAGTAATCCATCTTTAAGGCATTTCATAACAGAAAACTCTTTTTTTTTAATCTTTGAAAGAGCAGACCCATGTATACAAGGCGCCTTTGGGCAAAGTATACTGTATATGAACTGTAAAGCCGCTTAATAAAGTCTGTTTTTAGTATGTAAAGCTCAGAATATTAACGCTTGTGTTTTTCATAAAGCAGGACAAATCTGTCACATCTGACTGTGAAGAATGCAAACTTGCACATATAGAGCCAAAAGGTGTGTACAACTTAAACTCCAGAAAGTATACACACTCAGGGAGAAATTCAAGTGTGTTGAAGATTTGCTGTGCTTTGAGATCTTCTTACCAGGAGATAACTGGGCTGTTGTATGGCAGCAGGAGCAGCCATCTCTGTTCACTCTGCAGACATCCACAATGAAACCTGAAGTAAATCGAGTGACACACGTTTTATTAGCCAGCTAACACAGTTTCACGTCTTTCTTTACCTGTTGTACTCTTGTTAACGGTTTAACTAGCTGAAACTCTACTCAGCATGCTAGTCTTGCTATCAGCTTATAAGCACACACGCACCATTACAGTTAGCTAACTTAGCTAACCCACGGTGCCTCAGTCTTACCCTGACTCCTAATGAAAACTAATTCGTAGTTTTTATATAAATATTGATATAGAAGTCTTTTTAAATATATATATATACACACCTAACACAAAATAATTTATAACTATAATGGAATTCCAAAATACCGCGTTCACCTCCACTGCGTTTTTGAAGAGAGGTTGGGTTTCTGCGTCACTTCCGCTGCAGACACTCAAACTTCCGTTCAGCAAACTAACGTTACCAATCTTTTCATTATATTTTACCGTCTTGTATTTTTGTTCTCTTTCATTATGTTATACGCGTTATATTATACGCAACGTTTACATTTTCTAAGATTCGTGTTGCTTTGTCGTATTTTATAAATACGTACTGTTTTCTGTGATTCTTATTTTCTATTCTTTTTTTATAAGTAAAAACGAGTAATATAAGTAATACATTTCACAAGTAAATGTTTTAACTTCAATACTTTAAAGCATTTATGACTACCCCCCACCCCTTTGTTTATTTCCTTCATATCGCATATATTAATTTCGCATTGTATTGCTCGCTTAATGTTTATACAAAACAGATAATACATTGCATTTGAAAAACTTGATGAAAAATATGTGTATGACAGTATATTCTAAGTGGGGGAAAAAACAATAAAAATAATAATATGTATATACTCAGCAAAATAAATAAATAAAGATGTCCTCTCACATTCAACTGCTTTTGTTTCCAGCAAATTTCTTAACATGTGTATATATTTGTATTAACATAAAAATATTCAACAACTGAGACATAAACTGAACAAGTTTCACAGACGTTTGACAAACAGATATGGAATAATGAATCCCTGAACAAAGGGGGGTAGGGGGGTAGGGGGGTGGGTGAGTGGGTGGGTGGGGGTGAATATTAAAAGTAACAGTCAGTATCTGGTGGTCACCAGCTGCTTTATGTACTACAGTGCATCTCCTCCTCATGGACTGCACCAGATTGGTCAGTTCTTGCTGTGAGATATTACTCCACTCTTCCACCAAGGTGTCAGCAAGTTCTTGATCACGTCTGGGGGAACACATGGTTACATGTAATTTTCCACTGCAAGGACGATCAGCTGTCCTTCCTCTCTCCCTGTAGCACCGTCTTAGGCGTCTTACATTACAGACATTGCAGTTTATTTCTCTGGACACATCTGCAGTCCTCATGCCTCCTGCAGCAGGTCTATGGCATGTTCATGCAGGTGAGCAGGAACCCTAGGCATGTTTCGTCTGGTGTTTTTCAGAGACAGTAGAAAAGTCTCTTTAGTGTCCTATAAGTTATTGTAACTGTGATCTTAATCGCCTAGCGCCTGTAAACTGGTAGTGTTTTAATGACTGTTCAACAGGTGCATGTGCAATAATTGTTTATGGTTCATTGAGCAAGCATGAAAAACATCGTTTAAACCCTTTCCAGTAAAAATCTGTAAAGCTTATTTTTTATTTTACAAAATTATCTTTAAAATCAGTCTCCTGAAAAAGGGACATTTTTTTGCTGAGTATACATCACTTGTTTTTACCTGAATGCATTTATGTTGTTAGCAATTATTTTTTTATAATGGTGATATTACATTATAATATTTATACTGTATAATAAAATGTGTGTTGCGTTGTCTTTATTTTAGAAATACATACTGTTTTTTTTTACACTGATTAGTGTTATTTTTGTTTAAATAACCTTAAAATTATTAAATAACCTCAAGGACGTAGGACTGAACACTCATCTGTGCAATTGGATTATAGACTCTCTGACAAGCAAACCCCAGGTGATGAAAGTCGGTTACTGCATCTGCGCCACACTGTCTCCGAACACAGGAGGTCCACAGGGATGTGGTCTCAGCCCCCTCCTGTACTCCATGTTCACTCACGACTGTGACGCCAAGCACAGCTCCATCATTTTCAACGCCACCATCCTGGGCCTCATCAGGGATGACAGTGTACTGTACAGAGATGAGGTCAGAGTGTTATCAGGGTGGTGCAACAACAACAACTTCTGCCTCAACATCAGCAAATCTAATGAGACAATCGTGGACTACAGGAGGTGGCAGGAGGATGGCTGTGCCCCCTTATATATCAGTGGGGCTTCTGTGGGAAAAGTCAGGAGTATCAAGTTCCTCGGTGTGCATCTCACCAACGACCTGGCCTGGTCTCGTCACACAAAGACAGTGGTGAAATCTGCTCGTTAGCAACTCTACTTCCTGTGGAGTCTCAGGAATTTTGGTCTCCCCCCAACCATCATCCTGACCAATTTCTACAAATGAAACAGAGTGAGCATTCTGACTGGGTGCATGACTGACTGGTTTGGCAGCTGCTCCCTATGCGAACACAAATCCCTCCAGGAGTCATGAGAGCAGCTGAACTCATTATTGCCAACAAACTCCCAGTCTTACAGTACATCTTCCGTACACAATGTCTGAGGAAGGCTCTCCCAGCACACAGACTGTTTAGCAGACTGACATCAGGCAGATGGTACTGCAGTATTCAATTCAGAACTAGCTGTTTGAAGAACCGTTTCTTCCTTCGGGCCATCATGATCCTAAAAAAACTGTAATCCAGTCATTACTCTTTTTTGGCACTCTTTGACTCATGCCTTCACCAACACCCACACCCTAATTCCAACATATTGGTCACCTCACTGACAGCTCACGGACACTCATGGACAATCTCTTCACGTTTCTGTCACTTTTATGCATGTTGCAGTATTTCTAAAGAAATATAACCACTTTAAAAAGTCTTACACAGTGAAATTCTGTCCTTTGCGTACCCCATCATGTTAGGAAGTTGCGGTCAGAGTGCAGGGTCAGCCATGATACAGTGCCCCAGGAGCAGAGAGGGTTAAGGGCCTTGCTTAAGGGCCCAACAGTTGCAGCTTGGCAGTGCCGGGGCTTGAGCTCCCGTGCTTCTGAGCAGTAACCCAGTGCCTTAACCGCCAAGCCACCACTGCCCCTGTATACATGCACTTATAATGGAGGACAGAAAGCTGGATTTTTTAAATTAAAATTTTTAAATATATGATAACCTAATAATTTAAACTAAATTCTTTCTACATAAACGAAAGTAACAAAAAATAAATACCCCACATTTCATTGTATTTCTGAAAGTGTTGTCTCTTTATTTGGATTCACTCAGTAATTAAATCCAGGAAAGCCAATTTACTCCATACACTTATGTCAGTCTTGCCATTTAATTGGACCCCAATTAGAGGTTAAACTGGATTGTCTTGTTTGTTTCGCATATAATGTATTTATTTGTCCATTCAATCGTGCTGTGATTTTATTTTAGTCTCTCTCTTTATGTTTATGACCTGTATGCTTGTATTTATGATTTGCACCTTGCTTCCGTATTTTGTCTTTTACGTTTTTTTTTTTTTTTTTTGGAAGTTGCCATGTTGGTCGGATTTGTAATTTTGAAAATTAAACAAACAAACAAACAAACAAACAAACAACAACAACAACAACAACAAAACTATTTAGAGCCACATGAACCACGTGACTGCGTTGCAGCTTGATCAAAGCGTGTCGCAACTCTCTCTTTCTGACAGCGCTGCTCGTGACGAATTTACGTCACCGTTTACGACACACAAACAGCGGTAACTCAAACCACGAGCGAAGCCCACGAGATCACGAAGATGTTATTTTTGTTTGTTTGTTTGTTTGTTTTAACGTTATAGATATATAAAATGGTGTCTTTGGAGCACTATCAGTTTTTAGAGAGCTTTAAAAGGAAACGCATCCGACTTACAACAAAAGGCAGCACATTTGAGGGCGTTGTGCAGCGCATTAATTTGAACAAAACTATCATTTTAGAGGATGTGGTTGAAGTTCAGAGCAACAGCCGGTTTCTCGGAGCTAAACTCTTCTTCGGACAAGAAATCCTGAATATTGAGTTTACTTCCTCCTCTAACAGAGACCTCCTGGGTGATGAGGATCATGAGAAGGTGGGTCAGCTGAGCCTGGCTGAGTATCAGCCCTACAGGAGCACGCTGTTAGGTGATGGAGATGGTGATGATGAGGAGGATGAGCAGTTTGTGAACTATATGGTTGTAGATGAGTTCCATGAGAAGTTTGGACCTGCACTGATGCACATCCGGAAGCAGCGGGTGATAGGGCTTGGGCTGGATGGAGTTGGTGCTTTCCAGAATGAGAGGCTCTGCTGGCTGCAGGTGGCGACTAAAAACAAGGTGTATCTCTTTGACATCCTGTTGCTCGGAGCTCGAGCTTTTAGAAATGGTTTGTCTAACATTCTGGGGAGCGAGAACATCCTGAAAGTCATGCACGACTGCCGGAGGATCTCTGGGTGTCTGATGGTGCAGTTTGGCGTGAAACTGACGAACGTGTTTGACACGCAAGTTGCTGATGTCATGCACTTCTACACAGAGACAGGGGGCTTCCTGCCCACACGGGTGAGCACGCTCCAGGAGGTCATCACCGGTCACTTAAAAATGCCGTTATACCGTCTGTCCTCTCTGAACATCAAGGATCAGCTCTGTAGGGAAGACAAAGAAGTCTGGTACATCCGTCCTTGCCCTGCGCCGCTCCTAAAAGTCATGGCATTGTCTGTGATCCACCTGCAGCCGCTTCGTCTTATGCTTTTGGACGCCCTGATGTCTGACTACACCAGTCTGGTGGACACCTATCTAAAGACCGGTCAGGAAAACCCTTTATGCACATTGGACTTCGGCAAGACTGGCCTCGAGCTCCCTCAGGAGCTGCGTGAAATTGAGGTGATCAAATGTGATCGGCGGAAATGGGCTGTGGACCACTATAACATCACAGAGGATGGACTTCTGGACCGCTACAACGTCAAGCCGACTTCAGAGCCAGACTCGGAGATTCGGGAACAGCCGGAGATCCTGGATTCCAGCCTGGATGCTGCAGAAAAGTGTCCCTGTCCTGCTGAAAAGTCAACACTAAGAGGAGGAAGTGTGCCGGATAAAGATGTCACTACTATGCCAAATATAGGGAGGGGGTTTGTACTTCCTGCCCCAGTAGTACCCTTCAGAGAAAATGCGCTACTCCAGAAAAGCACTGCAGAGACGGGGCCCGTCTCCATCATGGGGGGCGTAGCTCAAAATGGCGCCTGTTCGGTACCCGTCATGGGGAGAGGACTCTTTAACAGATCGTTGTAGCCCAAAATCTATAGGGGGAAAAAAAAAAAACACTATATAGAAGCCTTGGTGAACTTGCTTGTTGTTGTATGGGTATTTAAACATTTGTTTAAGCATGTTGCTTTTGACTGTGGTTAAAATTAAGGTCAGAAATAATTTAGTTTTGTTTCATTTTCTGACTCTGCCTTGTCACCTAAACTTTTTATTTGAGATAATAAGAACGTTGAAAGTTTGAATTTTCAAGCTGAAGTTTAATTTCTGACCGAGCTGCAGTACTATTGTTGTGTTCGTAGAGGGCAGTGTTGCTTACAGAATTAAAAAACAAAACCTGCTGAGTTTAATCTGTTTAGTTAACGAGTGGCTGATTAATAATTAGTGTTAAATGTTCCTTTAGCTCTCTGAGCGCATTAATAATTCAGCGGGAATGATGTAATGTTCTTGTTTTCATTACTGTACCTCATTACAATAAATGTTCAATGTCGTGTTTAATCATGTGCCGTTCAGTCAGCGTGGACAGGCCCAGCGGTCTGCAACTGTTAAACCTCACACTAACTGATGTTCTTTCTTTCACTAACACAGTGTGTGGCTGAAAAAGTCACTCCATAATGAAGTGATCCCTGAGGCGTAGCCCTGTCGGAGCGTACTGTCATTTTCACCCTTTACACAAGTGTGTATAAAAGAGTTTAATGAAGAGGCACTACAGCACTTTAATTAAAAAGACCTGAACTGAGGGCATCCATCCTTTACAGATATCTTCACAGCCCATTGTTCAGCTGAGTGATTAATCCGTTTGCGTTTATTCTTTTAAGCAAACGCTTTTATCCGAACTGCAGTCGGAGATGATAGACCTACTTGTACAATTCAGCACTGTTGAATCATGAATTCTCGTTCATTTTCTATAACATGAGCTCTGACAGTAGTGCAGCTGCAAATTACAGATTTATATACGTCATCGTTTGTATAGTAACAGCTCATCATGCCAGATAATCCACGTATACTAAAATGAATAATAATCCGATTAAAAATATCTTATTTAACAAAGACAAACGTGTGGTTGTTGATATGGTGACATTTTATGTGAGGAAATATTTACTTAAATATTCCATAAATATTTACTTCATATTTATGGACGGAGTCTCCAGTGTAAGTGCTATGCAACAGAAGAAAAGCTGTAACCCACATGACTGGTTGATTAGATAACTGCATGAATGTTCCTAATAAAGTGGACAGGGAGTGTATATATTAATGATCTTTGATTTGAAATGAATAGGGAAGTAGTAAAAAGGGTGTAGGGGTTTTAATAAAATGTAACTGATTAAGAGTATGAGTATTAAAGACTCTCATACGTTCTCCCTCTGACTTCATGTTTGAGTGAGACTGATCTGTTTATGTGATTAGATTTTGTTTGGAATAAGTCATTCAGATTATTATCGGATGCCAATGAAAGACATGTTGCATTTATTTCTTGTCATTTTATCCCCCTGCATACAGTACAGCCCCATTTTCATCATCATCACACTTGTAGTAAATTTAGCTTCTATTTAATGATGCTCTCTAAACTGAGGGCAACCAGTATGTCGATGGCAGATTAACTGTCTCTCCTTTCTCTCCTCCACTGTAATGAATTTCCTGTCCATAGATGTCCTTCTTCTCCCATATACTCTCATTAGGAAGTTAGAAGCAGGAAATGACCTAACATCCCTCCCCCTGTTTGTTTACTCCTGCAAGAACTGTTGTTTTCAACCACAGCGTGATGCTGAAAGATTTCCATGGAGATGTTATCGTATTACCACATGTGTTTCTATCTGCAAACGTCTGAAACCTTAAACGTCTGAGAAATTCCCCACAATTGAGTCACTAACCTAAAGAAAAAGATAGCTTTGTCTTTGCCACAAATAAAGAGGCGGTGGTAATTTAAGCTTCCTGCCACTCTATGTTTTTTTTCCCCTCTATCTCTCTCTGTTCTTTAGCTCTACTCCTGTCTGAATTGCGGAGAAAGACAAAATAAAGGCAACTGCAGCAATTCCGTTCCCATTGGCCCTGCAGCAAATTGGCCCTTTATCAAAGGCAGGTCTCATCTATCAGCACACAGACGGGTATTGAAATTGGTCTGCAGCCCACAAATCAGGCCAATGGATCAGCTCTTATCTGGAGCAAGGCCGTCATCACTCAGGTGCTGTGAGAGAGCAGGAGGACGGACACAAGGCCTTTTTTCCACCGGTGATGGATGCGACCTTCTCTTGACCTCTTTGAAGGCCAAAGCATGACACTTTGCTTAGTTATAAGGAGCTATAAGGAACTTTTTTGTCCTGCTATATGTCCTCACACTAGCTGTAAAGAGAAAATAAAAAAGACATTTCAAAGAGAACAATAGTGTCTTTTTCACAGATGTAAAAGAAAAGGTTTTTATGTAATCTGAAAACATTGCATAATGACTCCATACCTTCTATTAATGATTGCACTTTTTTTATTTTTTGCTAACAAACCCATCTATGTACAATACCAAGTGACGTCAGGGCTGGCCCAGGCTCTGTGGGTACCCTATATGAAATACAGTGAAATTCTTTTCCTTCACAGGGCATAAGTTGCCCCTGGAGCAGAGAGGGTTAAGGGCCTTTCTCAAGAGTCCAACAGTGGCAGCTTGTCAGCGCCAGGGCTTGAACCCCTGACCTTCCGATCAGTACTCCCCTGCCCCTGTTGTCAATGGGAACGCTTCTCCATCAGCGCGCAGCTTCACAGAACAGATTAGACCACCTCAGGGAAGTTAACAGAGTCTTAATGGAGCTGTAAATTGCAACAGAAACACTTACTTTAACAGCTGCGATAGCTGAAACTTTGATATGGATAAAGCTGTGTGCACATACTTGAAATGATCCACACTCTAAAAACAAATGTATTGGCTCAACAAAAAAAATGAAAGCAACAGTGTGCATCAATCTTTTTGAGTTATGATAACTTCTACTGAAATTAAGTTCAACCAACGAACTACATTGAGTTAGAGAAATTACCCTTTACTCTACAATCAAATGTATTTTAAATGAACACTTGATTAGAGAAATAAATAAATATAAAATACTAGCTGTGGCCGTCTTTATTTTTAAAAGCTAGTTCAGTGACTGTACATTATCAGTGAATCCACACTTTCTTTGTATTAAATGTCAACTTTCCGGTATAAACTCATATCTGTGCCTGAGCTGCCGTTCTGCCTGACATACAGGGGTGGAAAATAATGAACTACATGCTCTCTCCTTATAATACTTGAGCACTTGCTTTACTGTAATGGTACTCTATAAAAAATATCTAATAAATTCATATTACTTTTACTTGAGTAAACAACACGTGAAACCCCACACAGACAGTAACCTGGATCACAGAGCACGCAGGATCAGACCCAGAGATCCTGGAAATGTACGACAGCAACTCTACCAACTGCACCAGTTAAAAGACAGCATGTGCACATTTTCGATAATTCAATTTCGAGAACCAATCGAAAATAAAGCAGTTTCCTGCCAAAACTCTACACTTCAGGGGCCAAATGCTTAGTCAGCAGCAGCAATGTCTGTGACAGTGGAGACAGATGAGCATCCCAGCCCCAATTGATCAAATCTTCAGTTTTGAATGTTCTATGATAATCTGAAAATTATGCAATATCAGCATTTTACAGCTCAGAATCCAACCTGCAGAAACCTGTAAAGGTAAGCCTTTAGCTAGCTATGTAAGCTATACAAACTTGGCTGAACTTTTAAAGTTTTACAGTATAAAAGTGAATCTGCATGACATCTAAGATGTCCCTACCTATCTAAGATGTTTGGTAGTGAATAGCTTTTGTATTAATATATGTCTAGGTCTTGCTAGGAAACATTCAGGATACTGTGTAAGAGGCAACTTTGTTACATAGCTAACTACTTGGAAACATGTATGAATTAGCATAAGCTAGCTAGCTAGCTAGCTAATGACCCTAGCAAGCTATTGAATTGGCATTAGGCTAAGTTAGTTAGACAGCAAACGTTACCTTATACTGTGATAATGGATGTGGTGTTTGTTTACTTCAGCATAGCTCACTTAGGTAGTCCATATGACTGTTCAAACTGCATTCATCAAATGTAGAACATTTTTATTTATTTATTTATTTATTTTGATAGATATATTCATTGTAAACAAGTAACTTCTAAAATAATTACTTAAGCTGTTTTTCTCCATTGATTTATTTACTTTGAGTTTTTTTTTTTTAATTTTCTTGATGAAGTGAATTATTAAAACAGTAGCAGCACTTCTACTCATGTCAGTGTGTTTTGTACTCTTTCCACCACTCCTGACATGTAACATGGTTTTCGAGCTAGAGTTGGATATCACTTGTGTATTAAAGTTGGATTTTATATCAATTCACTCATGATCAGGCCCATGGTGGATCTGGAACACAAGGCAGGAATACACACCATAAACAAACACCTGTCCATCAAAGAGCTCCACACTCAGACACTCCATTATATCTTGTACAAGGGTTGTACAGGATGTTCAAGGAATTCCTTTTGGTGCACTGTCTATATGGGATTCCGTCAGGATTCATTTTTGAAGTCTGTAATAAAACATTTTCTCATCTCCTTCATAAGACCAGGTGTACAGGCCTACATCCGTCTATATGTGAACCAGGAATGTTTACTCACTCATGGTGGTATGTCCATATCACTGGATTATGAATTTATTTATAGCACACTATTCTCATGATATTGTGGCATATGCTCATAAAAGTGAGGCGTTATACCAGCTGTAGCTGTCACGGTCAATTTCATCAATTTGTGGTGCTGTGCTCTTTCTTTTGATTAATCTCCCAGTAAAGATAGTACATAGATAAAGTGAGTTTTAGAAACTGTTCTTCCAGTGCATCCATCATTTCATGATTGCCAAAAATATTTCTTAAGTAGGACACTACAGACAGTACAAATCTGAGGATGTTTCTAGCCATATAGATCAACTTGGTGAACTTATATCACACCTGTACGTGGAGCTTCCCTAAACCGTTGCCACAAACCCACAAATGTCTTTGTATTCTGTAGCAATACAATTTCTCTTCACTAGAATTAAGATGACCAAACAGGTTCCAGCATGACATTGCTCCTGTGGACAAAGACAAAGCTCCATAAAGACACGGTTTGCCAAAGACAGTGTTGAAGAACTTGAATGGCCTGCACAGAGCCCTGACCTCAACCCCACAGAATATCTTTGGGATGAACTGGAACACTGACTGCACTGTAGGCCTCCTCACCTCAACATCAGTTCCTGACCTCACTAATGCTCTTGCGGCTGAATGAGCTCCACACAAAAATCCCCACACAAAAATCCCCAAAGCCATGTTTCAAAATCTAGTAGAAAGCCTTCCAGAAGAATGGAGATTATTATAACAGCAATCTGGAACGAGATGTTCAACAAGCACATATGGTTGTGACGGGAAGGTCCACATATTTTTGGCCATATAGTTTAGATAAGCTGCTGTTTCTCGGTTTATTTTAAAGACTCTCTGTATGATTCTTCCCTTATATGGGAAGTAAATAGGTCAAGATGTAACTAAAATGATCAGACCACTGCTGAGTTTCCTGCAAAACAAAAGGCAATTCAGGCTGGAGGTTTCTTACAGGAGGAGGAAGAAAAACACAGGACATAGCCATCGGGCTGGAAATAAATTGACAGAGTATTACCCTAGCTCACCTGTAAATCCAATACTGTCCAAATAGGGGTATATATTGAAATACAGGGTAGTACAATACAATATAACAATACATTTACATTATGTATATCTATCTATCTATCTATCTATCTATCTATCTATCTATCTATATATATATCTCTCTATATATCTATATCTATAGCTATCTATCTATCTATCTATCTATCTATATATATATATATATATATATATATATATATATATATATATATATATATATATATATATCTTTTATCCTTGTAAATCCACAGGTGATCCACAGGTCGAATAGAGACTAAATAAAAATGTAAATTAGAAACTTGAAAAAAAGAGAGAGAAATTTTGCAGTCTATTGAACCACAGCTACATGCTTTCAGGTATTATGTTCCAGCGTGTGCCATAATTTTGCACAAACTCAAGTAACTCAGGTTGTACTTGCTACAAGTGTTAGTATTTATACTAGAAAGTTAGGGGTTTTAAGCAATGTATGGGTTATCGAGTAAGTGTCCTTCGAAATACACCTAATCTCCTAATGAACAGAAGCAAATCATCTGGAAAAAATGGCTGGTAGCATTATTTATGTACCATTGGCTAGTTAGATTAAAGTTAACTAACGGCAGTTATTAGCACACTGATTAATTACAAGTTTAACATGAAATTGACATTAAAATTAATTTACCTCAAAGAATCTTGGGGAAAAAGTTAACAATTATTTAGAATGGTACTTTTATGAACTTGTAATATGAAGTCAGTGAGTAAGGAGAATGATGTGCTAACATGCAATCAGCTTTTATTCAATGATCACATGACCTCAAATCCTTCACATCACATCTCAACTACTTGGTTACATGTTAACTAAAAACTGATCATTTGTGACTCAGACATGCAGTTTTTATTATGTCAAACTGGATGCTATAAGCTGCCATTACTTGTTAGCTACATAATGCTTGTAGCAGAGAAAAACTAAAGAAGCAAATTTAGACACCAGACATGTCTCAGCTGATCGACGATATATGTGATAAGAGTGAACTTTGGAGACATTTTTTATTTAAGGCTGAACTGCTACGTCAGTCCACTGTCAACTTTTTCCAAACTAAAGCTGTAAAGTGTAACAGGTCTCCCACTTGCCCTTGGCCCTGAACAGACCATCCAGACTTTTAATGGAAATTACGGGTGCAGGGGGGTCTGCCTGGCAGTGGGCAGAGACTCAAGCTCACTGATAAGAGGAGAGATTTATTAATGGCGACGTGGATGGAAATCCATCTATTTTCCCCTTTCAAGTTTCCTAGCAGGGCTTTGCACCTCCATTGTAGTTATCAGTTGGAGAGACAATAGTGGTCCATTAGGAACTATTTTACCTTGGAAAAAGAGCACAAGGATGAAGAAAGTGTCACAATTTTATTACAATATTTTGCAATGTATCAGGGTAATTGCATCATGATGAACTGTAAGATATCCTCATTTCTATAGTTATCTCAACTATTATATTAACATTTTGGATACACTCTTGCGTAAAAAAAAAAAAAGGGTTCTTTCTTTACGGGTTCATTGGATAAGTAAGAGGTTCTAATGAATGGTGTCTAAAAACCTTTTCTAACATGAAAACATCCTGTTATAGGTCACTACATAGAACCATTAAGGGTTCCCATAGAGGGACAATGAAGAGTCCTTAAAGTCCCTGTGAAGTACATGTAACTTGACGTAATTGGCACTGAAACAGCAAGTCAAGGTGGGACATATCAAGTGGCTCCTCACACTTTTTAATTCGCCAATAGCGTTTAGCTTACCTCACAGCCCGGGCTAAGTCGTACTTGACTGTTACCATGGACACGAGCCCAAGCAATAAAGTGAATGAATTCAAGCCATTTCCTTTTTAACCAACTTACAGTTGGAAAGCTGAATAAAACACGCACGTTCGAACAGCCAAAGACACATTTTCAACATTTGCTTTCTGATATGATTTCTCTCGCTCAACAATGGCTCAACTTCGGTGATATTTATAATGTTGGGAGCGGGACACTTCAGATTCTAGAGGGCATTTGATTGGACATAAAATCTGATGAGAAGCTGAAGTGTAGAATAATTTCATCAAAATTGTTGATCCATATTGGTGGTAGAGAGAGAGAGAAAGACTCTTTAAAATACATATATCTTCTAAATGTGAATTTTGTCATTGGTTTTGGGGCACACTGGCTTATAGATAACCATAAGGCGAACATATCCTTACTAAAAACCACAAAACTTCAATTTGGATTTCATGGGGACTTTAATGTTGATGCATTTTTTGCTTTTGTCTTGCTTACTGTATGTAAGTAATAAACCCTGTGTACTTATACTAAAACACAGAGTGATGTGGTGGGGGGATTATTTTCCTATAATAGCACATTCCCCAAGGTGGAAATGGTACACAAAGCTATTACTCAAGTAAAAGTGAAAATGCTAACCTGTATAATAAGTAAAAACTAAAGAAGTACACCTTCCAGTTCTTTATTCAAGTTAGAATGAAAAAGTACAAAGCCCTAAAATCCACTTATAAGTACAAAAGTGAAAGTACAAGAAAGAGTCTCAATGCAAAAGATGTCTGCCTCTAATCACACACTCATTTTCATTAGGGATGTTAAATTAGTCGTCAAGAAACGTGGGCAAAATATTACTTCGTTACTTTCCACCTCTGATAATAAGTAATACCAGTTAGGGGTGTGTGTGTGTGTGTGTGTGTGTGTGTGTGTGTGTGAAGGTAATTACTTTGTGATAATAAGTCATTATTTTAAGATAAAAAGTCACAATTATGACAGAATTTTGAGAAAATGCCATTTAACTCTGGCAGAAAGAGAAAAAATATATAATCGTTTTTGTCTTTGACCTGGTAGAAAACGGGCTTCCACATAAAGTAAAATTTAGGAAAGAATCAAAGGAGAGTACTCAGCTAAACAAAACACGAAATGTCAAAGTCATCCACAACTTCAAGACACAAAAATACACGTTTCCTTAATATTGTCTTAAGGCAGAAGTATTAGGAATTGCAAGGGGGAGCAGGTGAGGGGTGTGATGGCAAATTGCAAAATATTTAAAAGACTATATCAGACCTGACAGCCTTTAAGCATTTTGTGAAGGAGCATCACATTTTAATATCAGAGTATGCTGCAAGGTACTCAAAAATATACCAAAAGAACGGGGCATGAATATGAGGTAACACATGGGCCAAATTCCTTTAGTCATTCATAACAATGGGTAAGACCAAGGAATATAGCTGTGATGTGCGACAAAAGGTTGTTGAGCTTCACAAAATGTGAAGGGGTTATAGGAAATTAGCACAAACATTGAAAATGCCCATTTCCACCATCAGGACAATAATTAAGAAGTTCCAGTCACGTGGAAATGTTATGAATCAATCTGGAACTGGACATGTGTCTATATCGTCTCAACACACTGTGAACAGGATGGTTCGAGTGGCCAAAAAATCTCCAAGGATCACAGCTGGAGAATTGCAGAAGTTAGTTGCATCTTGGGGTCAGAAAGTCTGCAAAACTACAATCCAAATTCACCTACATCACTACAAGTTGTTTGAAGGGCTTCAAGAAAAAAGCCTCTACTCTCATCCAAAAACAAACTCGAGCGTCTTCAGTTTGCCAGACACTACTGGAACTTCAAATGGGATCGGCTTCTATGGTCAGATGAAACCAAAGTAGAGCTTTTTGGCAAAAAACACCAGATGAGGTTTTGGTGCACACAGAGAGGTAGCCATATGGAAAAGTACCTCATGCCCACAGTTAAATATGGTGTTGGCTCTTTAATCTTTTGGGGCTGTTTTTCTGCCAGAGAACCTGGACATTTTGTAAGGATACATGGCATCATGGACTCTTAAAAGCTTAAAATGGGCCGTGGTTGGATCTTCCAGCAGGACAATGATCCAAAACATACATCAGAATCAACATAAATGGTTGACTGACCACAAAATCAAGATCCTGCCATGACCATCCCAGTCCCCTGACTTGAACCCCATAAAAAACCTGTGGGGAGAACTGAAGAGGAGAGTCCACCAGCGTGGACCTTGAAATGTGAAGGATCTGGAGAGATTCTGTATGGAGGAATAGTCTCAGATCCCTTGCCATGTATTCTCCAACATCATCAGGCATTATAGGAGAAAACCCAGAGCTGTTATCTTGGCAAAGGGAGGTAGCACAAAGTATTGACTAAAATGATGCCAATAATTGTTGCACACCTAAATTTAACAAAGATTTTTTTTTTGGATAAATCTGTGTTGTGTTTGTAATTGTTTGATATCCATGAGAGCAGAGTATTTCTGTGAATTTTTTAAACAAAAGATCAAACGGTTAAACAATAAAGACAATTTCTCACAGCCTTCTTTTCTCATATTTACCAAGGGTGCCAATATTAGCAGAGGGCAATATAAGTGCCAAATCTAACACTGTACAAATAACCTTGATGCTAATTGTAATTGTCCAATGATGTGCTCTCCAGCGTTACTCAGTTTGAGCAGCAGGTCAACAGTGAAAATATCAGCCATCTGGAAACACTTCACTCTTTCCATGAGGGTCATTAGACAAGCGATTTGTAAAAGGACTATATTGAACATGTAAATTGATGGCCTGTTTTTTTTGTGTGTTCCAAAAAAAAACAACAACAACAACATATACTGTAGTGGTTTGCTTTTGTGGGTGGGTGAGGGGCAACCCAGTCTGACAAAAAAAAACAACAACAACCCTTTGCATGCAACTTATCTGCAGCCCCTTCTTTCATTACATTAATGAGTCTTTATTTATTACGTATACATTACAGCGAAATTATTTTCTTCACATACCCCAAGATGTCAGGAAGCTGGGATCAGAGTGCAGGGTCAGCCATGATACAGCACCCCCTGGAGCAGAGAGGGTTAAAGGCCTTCCTCAAGGGCCCAACAGTGGCAGCTTGGCAGTGCTGGGGCTTGAACCCCCAACCTTCTGATCAGTAACCCAGAGCCTTAACCGCCAAGCCACCACTATGTTGAATATGTTGACTTTCTTCATCAAAGTCATTTAACCAAGCCCACGTCTACGCCGATGCTATTTGAATAAGATTGATGCGTACTAAATAATTGTAGCTCTTTTTTAAACATAGACTTACTAGACTAATGAAACTTCTCCTCTTCTCTGCAAACACAATCGGGCTTGCACGTCACGTGTCAATGCGGTACAGGTTTATTATTTTTTTTCAAAACATGGGTTAGTTTGTAGGCTGTAAATTCTTTAGGCTACTGTGAATACAGACAGGAATATGGATTCCGCTCAATATTTTAAAATAGGTCACATTTTTTATTTATTACATATTATTCATAACGGACAATCATTTAAGTTTAGCTCTGTCATGATTATTTCACATGATTCGTTATTTTCTGACAAGGACAATTCTTCTTCACATGGTCACATATTACTCAGATGACGCCACGTGTGCATTTTCCATTACATGACATGTAATGATATGAAACGCTGATTAGTTTTGCACGTGATCACGTATCGTTCACATAATCACACGTGAAATGTATGTATGTTTGTATTATCATGCATATTTTCTTCTGTAAGGGTAATATCAAAACATGAGCAGCCATGACAGTGAGTAAATAAAGCGCCACTTCAGAGCACTGTTTCTTGTTCATTATTCGTTTATTATCCTTACAGGTACGAACTCCAGAGTGAATGAAGTCAGTACAATTTAATTTACCGTTTATGGAAGATTAAAGATCTGTTTGTCTCTGTGCAGAGGTGAGAAACCGATGACTGAAAAGAGAAAAGCAAGAGCTGCTGTTTTTTCTCCAGGCTGTAATGATGATTTTATTTGAGTGCTGTAATTGGGTCACACGCCACATCGAAGCTGGATTTGAGCGTCTGGTTCATGTTTGTGGTCAAGTTTAATGGTAAAACATTCCGTCTGCAAATCCACTTCGGCTGATTGTAGAGCCCTAAGTGATGAGACAGAATGATTGCTGAGTGCTGATTATTAAGGAAGCACTAACGACTGAGGATCTTTTTTTTTCCACTCAGGAATGGACTCTTAAAAATCCATGAAGCTTAAAAAAAGGCTTCGCATTCACATTCACTTCAGTGTTGCAGAAACATGTCCACATGAACCATCTTTTTGACATTTCTAACCACTCAGAGCTCTGATTATCGAAATACAGATTTAATTTTCATTTATAATAATCAGCTTTGAGTGAAAACCTTCACATGGACAATTTGTTGATCAGAAACACTGAATTAATAAAACATGCATTTTTCCGATTAGACGTGATATATAAAATTGATAAATGAGCTCAGGGATCCATTTTAAACTATGACCTAGTGTGTTCTGAATAGCACTGCCTTAAAAAGTAAGGACAAGTCATACTTTCTTTTATTATTTATAGTTACATTTAATGTTGTAGAACTTTAGAAGCAAGTTAGCTTAGCTCCTGTTATATCTTGTGTTATAGTAGCCATAAACAGTCGTTCTGGCATCAGCTTCTCTTTTTTTCTCTCTCTTGAAGTTAATAAGGTGTCCCGTGTTAGTTTTACCAGCAAAGCGGCATAATTGCATCACTGTGTGGGTAAAAAAACACAAAACTTACATGTAAATGAAGACCTTAATAAGTCCATTATTCTGTGTGAACGAGCAACTTCCTGGTAGAAATGAACACAAGTTAATGTCCGAAATGCTTTTGTTAGGGTGACCATACGTCCGCCTTTTCCCCAGACAATTGAGGGACAATGCAGAGCTCATAAATTCATACATTTAATTTTTTAAAGATAAGATATGATGCAACTTTATTGATCCTCTGTAGGGGAAATTCAAGAAACTGTTGAATTTGTTAGGAACTGTTATTACTTGATATGTGATATGGGTGTTATATGGGTATTTAACCGTAATTCTATTATTTAAAATAATAGCTATGCATCAATTGTAATGAATCCTTATCCTTATGAAGCAAGAATATTAGTGGGAGTGCAGCTTTTCAGTTTCAGTGCTGCCACCTTTCTCTGCTCTCACGCAAAATCGCAATTTTTATTCATTTCTTTTTTGTGCAAATACAATATCTCTTATCACAAGAGGACATATCCAGGTCTGTCCTACCGCTGACATTGGAGACTGCTTCCATAAATGATAAATAAGCATCTCCTCACTGAAAACTTCACAATACTATAGAAATTGTAACTATATGTTTTTTCTTGGTTAAATAACAATATTTACTTTAGTATTACAGAAATGATAATGTTTTAAAACGAGCACACGTGGGATTTGCAGCTGCACTACTGTCAGAGCTGCAGTTATAGAAAATTAATCAACATCTTCTGACCAATAAGAATCCAGAATTCAATGGGATGTAATCTGATATCTAAAAAATGTCAAATATCCATCCATCCATACTAGAGAGGGTTGTGGGAGCCTGGAGCGTATCTTTGTGCCTGGGACGCAAAGCGGGGGACACCCTGGACAGGGTGCCAACCTATCTCAGGGCACAATCACTCACACATTCACACGCTACGGACAATTTAGAAATGCCAATCTGCCTATAAATGTCTTTGTATTGGGGGAGGAAACCGGAGTACCCGGAGGAAACCCCCGAAGCACAGGGAAAACATGCAAACTCTGTGCACACAGGGCGGAGGCAGGGATGGAACCCCCACCCTGGAGGTAAACATGCTAACCACTAAGTCACCGTGCCCCCCTAGGTAAAATATAATAGAGGTCAAATATAAATTAAGAAAAATATATATTATAAATCTTAAAATGGCTGTCTGTGGACATAATACATCAACATAAAGTTCATAAGGCCTTTTTAAAGTAAACACTTGATAGCATTAAACATGAAAGAGAAATAAAAATTGCAGTGAATAAAGTTTTAGAAGGTCACCTTACATAAACAAAGCAGGGCTGAGCCTGAGGGGTTTTATGAGTAAACAGGTTTGGTAATGGGTTCTTAATCGGACGAGGCAATCTGGACCGATGGCACCAAGCGGTGCCTCTCCAGCAGTGAGCCAGAGGTGGCTGTGTGGAGGTTATTATTAGTGCTATCATTGATCAGACAGGGCGAGTGGCGTGGTGAAGTGGGATGATGGATTTCATGGCTCCAGCCCGGTCACGCCAGCTGTCAGGGCGTAAGCAGAGTGAGAGGAGGAGGAGGAAGAGGAAGGAGAGAGGTGATGAGGACAAATCAGGTATGAAGACGCTCTTTGTGAGGAACAATTTCGAATTTTCCATCAACTTTCTCTCCTACTTGACACTTAATAGCTGTTCTCCAGGCTGTGTTTCAATTTCCACAAGAAGCCCAGTGAGGCCTTTGAAGTGCTTTCAGACAGCTTAAGTCAACCTTAAGAAACTTTATTTTTTTCCTGATGCCTCTCAATCTTCTGGGAAAATGTAGAAAGATTAAATTGACACAGTGACTCTCTTGAGTTACTGTTAAGTGTTCTTCTTCAATCACTGTTTCATCCCCTGTCACCTTTAATGTCACCCTACATTTTATAAAATGTATTGTGACAAGTGTGTTACAACACATTTTATGAAATGTCACCCTACATTTTTATAAAATGTGTTCTTTATGATTAAATTATTTCACAGAGGAGATGGTCAAAGCACCCACACACACACACACCCACACACACACACACACACACACACACACAAAGCTGCATTCAAAAATATTAGTTAGTATGAACACATGACAGGACCATGTTATTACATCATTAGAACATGACAGCCAATCAGGTTCAATATGCAAATGCAGGTCTTGCAACTATGATTAACCAGGATAAGGAACATTTTAAACTGCATATTCAGAGTTTCTGGATTTTTCATGATTGTAAATGCATCTTTTGCGTAGAACCATCACATCAAACAATCAGAATATATAAAACATCTAGATTAACCAGTGAAAGGTGCAATGGTCAATATTTTTGTTTTCCGTATTACAAATAATGTTGAAATATTTTTTTGGAATGCTGTGGAACATAATTGCTCACATAATATGACCAGAGCAAGTGAGAAAATCTTCTTGGTTGTGTTTCTATATATTCTGCCAGTCATACTATAGACACCCCCCCCCCCCCTTTTTTTTTTTACAGCTCAGATATGCAAATGTAGAGGAAATTCAGAAAACTCCAAACAAATGTCAGCTAGCTAGCTCCCAAAGTACCAGTGTCAAAAAATCAGTGTTGATTTAACATCCACAGTGAATTTTCAGTAGTTCACCTTGTAACCTCTAATGGTATCCAGGGAACCTTTAATTTAAGGGCACACACAAAATTGTACAGAAAGTTTTTTTTTTTTTTAAAGGAATAGAGTGAATGTCGAACATGACCTGGTCTGATTTCTTTGGTAAAATGAGTTTAACCTTGTTATGGGTTAAAATGGCTCAATATTATATTTACTAATTATTATATGATATTTCTGATTGGATCAATATTTAAAATCAGAAACAGAACTGACAGACACAGCCTGTTAATTCTGAAGTTGAGTTGTTGTGTCATAAAATATAAGAGCCTATCAGGTATCAGTATGCAAATACAGACCATGCAACACTGGACAATGGGGTGGGGACCTGTAGGCTTGGGGGCATTTCCAATTTGCATATTGATACTCTATTTCTTTTTCTATTGTCTAACAACATATTTTGTTGAACGACCATGTCAGGAATTCAATATACAGTGGGGTCCAAAAGTCTGAGACTGCTAGTGAAAATGCTTCTGTTTTGCATTCTTTTTTAAGTCAATACAACAATGTTCATCCATCCATCCATTTTCTGTACCACTTTTCCTACACAGGGTCGCTGGGGAGCTAGGAACCCTGGAGCTTATCCTACGGAACTCGGGGCACAAGGTGGGGGACACCCTGGATGGGGTGCCAACCCACCGCAGGGCACTATTGCACACACTACAGACAATTTGGAAATGCCAACCTAAAACACGTGTCTTTGGACTGAAGGAGGAAACTGGAGTACCCGGAGGAAACTGGGGAGAACATGCTGGGGAGAACTCTACGCACACAGTGTGGAGGCGGGTTTTTGTAACCCCCAACCCTGGAGCTGTGAGGCAACCGTACTAACCACCAAACCACTCAATAATTTGAGTGAAAAGTAGAATCTTTAAGAGTTTCTTAATAAGTGATATGCTCTCTTTTTGCTTTGATGACAGTGTGCACTCGAGCTGGCTTGGACTCCACACGTTTATGCAAAACCTTATGATCCATTTTAGATCAAATCCATCAGAGTGCTTCAATAGAAGAGATTAGAAATGAGGAAAATCTGACCTTTGGATTTTCTTATCATTTATCAACTTAATTAATTCAATTCAATCCAATTCAGTTGATTTAATAATATTCTATTAAATGGGCTTTACCCATTTTATGTTTACCTGTTCTACCCTTTAGTTAGCTCAAGACCCCTTTTTTTTTGCTCCTTTGTTTATCTTCAAGATTTTCATGTTTGCAGCACACTCTTTTATCTTTGTCAGATCCTATGTTGTCTTCCAATTACTTTTTTCACACTATCTACTTCCTGTTCAAAGACATTGCCTGTTTTCAGCAGTTATCAGGGTTAGTAGTGACAGATAGCAAGACGAAATTGGATTTAACAACAGTTCCGGGTCTCAGGAGGACACTATTTAGTATAGAAGCAATTTGGGAAGTAGCCGACAGCCTGCAATTCCTCCTAATTCCTGACTATTCGTTTTGAGCATGCAGTCCTGCCAGATGCCCTCCTGTACAGACGGAAATGGTTACGGAGCGCCTGTAAAACTTTTATGACCTGAAACTCCCCATCCGCATCAGACTCAGTAGAGCGGGCAGAGTTTCATTTATATTAAACCACCTCAGCAATTTGATGAGTTTCCAGCAGTTGAGTTTAGGTCACTAAGCAGGAGAGACTTTGCTGTGTGATAACTGACTGAGAGTTATCTTATAGGGCATGACTGCTGTGGCTCACATTACAACAACAGAAGTGAACTTTTAATCCAGAGTTATGTTCATTCATAAGTACATTATGTTTTACATAATCATGTTATTACCTAAAAACCACTGCTGCATATTTTTTTCTACCATAAATCTCTGAATATATCTTTTCTCTCGATTGGCTCCATTGAGTTTCCCATCTTGAACGATGCAGTTTGTTATAATTTTTCAGTCTCGGATAAAAAACCCCCAAATCCATCCATTTTCCATACCGCTTATCCTGACCACACAGGGTCATGAGGGAGCCTGGAGCCTATCCCAGGCACAAGGCAGGGGACACCCTGGACGGGGTGGACACAATCACCCTGGACACAATCACACACTACGGACAATTTGGGAATGACAAGCAATCTACTGTCTTTGGACTGGGGGAGGAAACCGGAGTACCCAGAGGAAACCCCGAAAGCATGGGAAGAACATGCAAGCTCGACGCACATAGAGTGAGATTCGAACCCCCAACCCTGGGGGTGTGAGACAACAGTGATAACCACTAAGCCCCTGTACCCCCACAACATGAACATCTTCCATTTAAATACACCTTTTAATCTTTTATATTCTCCTTTTTCAGAACTTTTAAAAATTGATTCGTTGAAAGAAACACCCAAAAAACAGCTTTAACTCGTGATGCATAGGTTAAAAGGAACAGAAGCCAACAGCTTCTAACAGCTAACAGCTTCTTCCTGATTGCCCTTAGACTGGTGGCAAAGGACATAGAAGCAAGCAGAACATATCCCAACCATCATTACTCTCACACACACAACTGATTAAACTATACTGTGATAATACTGTGCACCGCGTATATCAGCAGCACTTCAGACTCTCTTAGCATATTATACACAGTGTTCTTTGCATTTTGTTTATTCATGCACATTTGTTTTGCACTTGTATCCCTTTTATAATTACATTCTTTTAACCTTTTACTCTTTTGTTCATCTCACGGCAAAAAGGTAGATAAACAGAGAGGGAAAATTCTCTCTCACACACACACACACACACACACACACACACACACACACACACACACACACGTATGCACACACACACACTCACACACACACACACACCGCTCATAGTCCATAGACTTACTTTTTTGTTTTGTTTTGTTCATTTGTTTTTCTTCACTTGTTCATCTTATCATTTGTTCTCTGTTCAGATTTTATTCTCTGCCCATATCAGTGCTTTGGCAATACATTGTACAATTTGTCATGCCAGTAAAGCTCATTTGAATTGAATTAACTTGAATTGAGAGAGAGAGAGAGAGAGCGAGAGAGAGAGAGAGAGAGAGAGAGAGAGAGAGAGTAACAGATATATAGAGAGGCTTTCAGACAGACAGACTTTCTGACAAACTTACCATCAGACAGACAGTTCGGACAAACATACAAACAGACTTTCAGAGAGACAGACAGATATACATACATAAATATATTCAGACAGGCAGAGAGACAGACTTTCAGACTGACAGACAGATATACATATAAACTTTCAGAGAGACAGGTAGATGTTCAGACAGACAATCTTTTAGACAGACAAACAGGCATTCAGATAGACAGACTTTCAAACAGATTGACATATAACATACAAACTTTTGGACAGATAGACAGACAAACAGACCTGCAGACAGACAGACAGGCATACAGACAGACCTTCAAACAGGCATTCCGATAAACCTTCATACAGACAGACAGGTATACATACTGACTTTCAGACAAGAACACAGTCAGACTTTCTTGCTGACAGACAGATCGATATACATACAAACTTTCAGACAGAAGGTAGACATTCAGACAGACAGATTCTGTCATACATACAAAATTTTGGACTGACAGACAGACAAGCAAACTGTCAGACACACAAATATTCAGCCAGACAGATAGTGAGACACAGACAGACAGATGTGCTCAGTAGAAAGGTAATTGTTTCCTTCTTGTCTGACCAAATGGTTTTACACAGCAATAGTCAGACGTCAGATCTCAGTTGTGATGACTTTTATAACTCATTCCTTTAATGATGTTAAACTTCACCTGCTTACAGCTTATCTTTTAACAGCATTTTACCTCGACAAGTGTGTTTCAAACAGGCACACACATGCACGCACTCACACTCACACACGCACGCATGCGCGCGCACACACACACACACGCACGCATTACATGCCTGCCCAAGAGGGATGAATTAGAACATTAATGAATTGAAAGTGTATGAACCTGGTTAATCATATGACACTCTGAAGCATGCGTTAAAGCACTTAACAAAGACCTCGATTAGCCTCCTGTTTGTGATGATCAGGATGTGTGTAGGTGCAGGTGAATGTGGTGTCAGATTCAGCGAGTGATATGAAGAGGTTTGGGTCTGATCTCAGGTCAGATTCATCAGAACACTCTCAGTTTTAAACAGAGAGACAACGTCATTAGCTATAATTCTACAATTCATTTCTTATAGCAATGACAGCAAGAAGACGGTTTAGAAAATCTTCAACATTTACCAGATCCGTAACCAATCTTTTCTAAAATTCACTGAGAATAGATGATGTAAAATCACAGTAAAGGTCAGTCAAATTTGATTATTTATTGCTTGCAGTAGCAACAACACACAGGGATCCTTTCAAAAATTAAACATCAGCATCAATCGCTAACAATAATATGAATAGAGTACTCCACATAAAGATCCCTGCATACTCAGTAATATGCCTAAGTAATGCTGTAAATTTTCCCGTGTACGTTATTACCCTGCTTTTTAAGCTGCTTCATAAAAATACAATTTAATGCACATAAAATCCATCAGCGCATCATTCAACCGATGGATGTTTTATGCATCCATGCATGCATCCATTAAATCCCTTCACTTTTCCTCTCTCCACATCTTAAAAAAAATATAAAATTATAAACATGATTTGAACAATTTTATGCTTATTCTGTTACAGTAGTCCTGTTTAAGTATGTACATATGCCTCATGCAGTCATTAGTACACCTCATGGAAATTGTTGGCTTTTTTTGACATATTTGGACAAGCAAATGTGATCCTCTTTGAAACAGTGCCTAATAATAAAGTTCATACATTCTATCAAATGACACATAACACTGACATTTTGTAGTCATTTTCACAATTTAAATTACTGTAACAAACAAAACAACAACAACAACAACAAAAAAACAGATCAGTCCCTAAACACCTACATTTACCACACCTTCAAGTCCATAAAATTAGAATCAGGTGTTCAAGATTGGTTTCCAGTGATTAGGACGTGCTTAGGGAGTGCAGGTGGAACCGGTCTTATTTATACCCCTCTCATATCTAGTGTCTGGTGTTCCCTTTGTTATTGAGGTGTGTGGTGTCATCATGCCAAGATCTAAAGAGTTCTGTAAGGCCTTCAGAAAAAAGGTTGTGGATGCCTATGAGTCTGGAAAATGATTTAAAAAGCTCTCCAAATTATTTGAAATACATCATTCCACTGTAAGGAAAATAATCTACATGTGGTGCAGATTTAAAATGACCAGGACTGGCTGTCCCATTTAAAATGTCCAGGACTGGCCATCCCAGCAAATTCAGCCCAATTGCATGCCATCTGATGCAAAAAGAAGTCTCCAAGAACACCAAAATTTCATCACAGGATCTGCTAGTAAGTCTTGCAACTGTTGGTGTCAAAGTGCATGCTTCTACAATCAGAAAGAGATTGCACAAATTTGACCTGCATGGGAGGTGTGCCAGGAAAAAGCCTTTACAAGACTAGAGTCTGCCAATGAGCATATCCAACCAGGCCTTTTGGAATAATGTTCTCTGGACAGATGAATCAAAGATAGAGTCGTTAATCCACAGTAACAGCAGATATGTTTGGCGCAGACCAAAGACAACTTTTCACGAGAAGCACCTCATACCAACTGTGAAGCACGGTGATGGAAATGTTATGGTTTGCAGTTGCTGTGCTGCCTCAGGGACTGGACAGCTTGCATTCATTAATTCAACTATGAATTCTGCATCATATCAAAGAGTGCTTGAAGATAATGTGAGGCCATCTGTCTGAAAGTTGAAGTTGAACCAAAAGCGGACCTTTCAACAGGATAATGATCCTAAGCACACAAGCAAATCCACCAAGGAATGGCTCAAAAAGAATAAATGGAGTGTTTTGGAATGGGCTAGTCAAAGGCCAGATTTGAATCCCATTGATATGTTGTAGGGGGATTTGAAACTGGCAGTACATGAAGGAAAACCTTCAAACACCAAACACATATTGCATGGAAGAGTGGTCAAAAATTCCAGCAAGCCTGGTGGACAATTATGCAAAACATCCACAAGGGATTATTTCTGCTAAAGGGGGCAATACATAGCTTCTGAGGCCAAGGATGTACTTACTTTTTCCACAGAAGAATCTCACAGCTATTGATATTTCTGTTGAATAAATGATTGAAAAAGCTAATTTTCCTTGTGGTTTTATTCAAGTATATCAACTTTATTAATAGGCACTGTTTCAAAGAGAATCAAATGTTTGCTTGTCTAAATATGTCAAAAAAGCCAACAATTTCCAAGGGGTGTACTTATTTTTCACATGACTGTAAATATGTCGAATATATTACTCATGACAATTTTATAACCTTTTTGATTTTGTCCTACCTCCAGTTTCCTGAGGTCAACTTCCTGTTTGATGTTGATCACAACCACTGATACGATGTCAAGTGGACTAAATCATATTGTTTCTATCAAGCACTTCCACTGCAAGGAATTAGTAAGATATGTTTTTACTTTCAATCATCAGATCAAGAAATAAACACCACTAAGTTGAACTTTAACAATGTTCCAATGTACCAGAATTCACTGTGTACCTTTTCAACTAAACCAGTGTAATCTGTGCTTATCAACAGAACTCTGTGCAGGATGAGATCTCAGTCTGTGGAAGGCTTGAATGATGGCATTTTCTCAGTGAATGTGATTAGCCAGGCATGAGTTTATTACCGTCTGTAAAACATTCAGCAGCTTAATGTGCAATAGACTTGCTCCTTTATGTTCTGCAGCAGTTCTCCTCTCATTATAAACATGCAAGCTGTGCAGTTCAGCGTGCACACCAGGTTCCCTGCGGTTCCTTCAGCTCACAGAGGTTAAGCGCTTTCATAATTCACCCTGACAGCAGCCGGGGCCAATGGGTAAACACCTCATGTCCACTCTCCTCTCAACGTCGGATCCAAACTTTTAATGAATTTGGTATGATGGGTGAGAGAGTGAGTGAGTGTGTGAGAGAGACAGAGAGAGAGAGAGAGAGAGAGTGAGAGAGAGATCAAAATGGCAAAGAATAAAAATGCATCTAAAAGCACATAGTGGTGCAACATACAGCACAATTTCCTTTACAATACTGAATGTGCACTACATATATTGCTTTTTACAAGGATTTTGCAGGTCAGGCAGGTTAGGCTTACTTAGAATAACAAATGCTAAATGATTTTTTTTTTTTTATAGCAATAGTTTGGAAACCAATTAACTATCCACAATGCCCTCCTCTACTCAGGTATTGATCATCCAAGACAAGTTTAGTGCATTGGTGCCAAGTCTTGTCAGGGGAGAGTAGCTAATGCATGCACAAAGAGTTGCTAGAAGTCAACAGATAATATCATAGATTCATTTGCATATTGATTAAATCATCATGATCATTTGCAGATCAAATTTGTTACATGAAGAAGGAAGATTTTCAGAAGACACATGGAATAGAATGGAACAGAATAGATTGTAAGGATAGAAAAGAAGAGATTTACGTGTTAAAAAAATTCTAACGCTACACAGACAAAATGAAGCAGTGGTAGTGAGGAGTTGGGAAATAGACACAAGGAAATGGCTATGGATGGAATAACTTACCTTTATTACTGTAAGTATTGCCAAGATGAGTGTTTAAAACAAAGAAGTGTGTGGGTGGACAGACCATGGTGATTAATGATTGAATGTTGGGAATATTGGCGATCAGTTATTGGCTTTTGGGAACAATGCTGGTCAGTGATTGGTTTTTGTGAACAATAGCTATCCATGATTGGTTGTTGGGAACATTGGTGATCACTTATTGTTTTTTTAAGAACAAAGGTAGTCAGTGATTGGTTGTTGGGAACAATGGCCTCAGTGATTGGTTGTTGTGAACAATAGCGATCCGTGATTTGTTGTTGGGAATATTGGTGATCAGTTATTGTTTTTTTGAGAACAATGGTATTCAGTGATTGGTTGTTGGGAAAAATTATCTGTGATGGATTGTTGGGAATATAGGTGATCAATTGTTTTTTGGGAACGATAGTGGTCATTGATGAGTTGTTGGGAACAACGGCGGTCAGTGATTGGTTGTTGGGAATAATGGTGGTCAGTGATTGGTTGTTGGGAATAATGGTGGTCAGTGATTGGTTGTTGGGAATAATGGTGGTCAGTGATTGGTTGTTGGGAACAATGGTAGTCAGTGATTGGTTGTTGGGAACAATGGTGATCAGTGATTGGTTGTTGAGAATAATGGTGGTCAGTGAACATTGGGAACAATGGTGGTCAATGATTGGTTGTTGGGAACAATGGTAGTCAGTGATTGGTTGTTGGGAACAATAAAAAAAAACCATGCTAGGCTCTTTTAAGTTGCTAAGGACTGTAAAAAGTTGCCAAATCTAGTAACAAACTTGACAAGGTTACTAAGTTTGCAACACTGAACGGAACCACTTCCTTCCACAGAGTTCTTGAACCATCCATCCATACTCTGCCCATTAAGAAGAAATATTAGAAGTGGAAATTTGCTAAAATAGTAATGCTCAATTAAATAATGACAGTGAATGAAAGAGTACACTGATAAAAATCCATTTGCAGACTTTTAGTATCCTCTTAATTATCATTTGTAAGTCTGAAATAGTAGGATGTTCTCAATGCATTTTTCCTGGTAGAATATTTCAGTGTTTTGAGGTTTGTTCTGTTTGTTGACTTCATTTACAGTAAATAAGAACTGGAATAAATGACACTACTATAATGGGCATAATGCATAATTGAAGACCATTCATGTCACTTCCTGGTGATTCTCTTGTGTAATGGATATTAGAAAATGTACAAGATTGTGCAGGGATGATGCTCAGTGGCATGATTTAAAAATGCAATAATCTTCACAGGATGAAAAACTTGCAATGAATTCTTATCAGCTATAAATATCTAGTATGGATTAAGAATGAACAGTTTTTGACATTTAAGTTAACGCATATGAAAAATCTATTCGGTCTTGTGAATCACGAGTTTATGTCATCATTGTTTGTTGAGTAACATATTTTTTTTCTATAAAATATACAATGATTATTAAGCTTGAAGATCAAACGATAGAATGTCAAGATGACAAGAGCCGGAAATTCAATCAGTGAAAAGTTAAAACTATGATCTGAACCAACGGGTGGTGTTTATATTTAACCACTTCATATTTATTTTCACTTAACTAGCAAATCCCTTTCTTGTTCTTTGTACAAATTAAAGTAGGCTGTGAGACAAGATGCAAAGCTAAACAACATTAGCTTCAATTTGCTATACTTGTGCGTAGTTATAGCAATAATGGCTACAGGCAAAGGTGCTGTTGCCCAACAATTAGAGCAATCACATTGCTTTCTAATGCTAATTAGCATACTTATTTTGCCACTAGGGCCCCCCCCCCCAATAGACATCACGGTTAATTGGCTTGTGTAGCTTCAGAGATAAAATGAGTGGCTTCAGGGAGCGATGCATATTTTAAACCCAGAATAGGACACCACATTAATTAGATAAAGCCAGTGAGGTCATTTATTTTTATATGACACCAATAAACAGATTCATATGCTGGAAAATGTGCAAAATAATTGAGAAAGTAACCAGTTACCAGTGTGTGTGTGTGTGTGTGTGTGTGTGTGTGTGTGTGTGTGTGTGTGTGTATGAGAAACAGAGTGAGCGAGAGAGAGTGAGAGCGAGGGCACGAGAGAGAGATAATGTACTCCTAAATGTGTGACTTTAAAACAGTAAACATAATCTATTTACAAATATTATTTAAGTACTTTAATGCTCAAGAAACAAATAACAGCTGAGGAATGTCTCGACACATTTAGCCTTATTAAAACTGCTAGTATCTATGAATGTGCAAATTTGGAAATGTCCTCATGTCCTCCTGCCATCCCTTTTCACTGCAGAAAAGTCCACAGGGTGGAGTTAGACCTAATCCATCTCCTTCCATCTGGCTGGAGCTGGGCGATGTCAAGTCAGAAATCCAGGATGTGGAGTGTTTCAGGCTAGATAAGTGTGTTTAATGTGTTGTTTCGTGTTGTACAGTGTTGTGTGGGTTGGGTTAGTTGGATCAGATCCGGTGGACCCTTGGACTTTTGGTTCTGCAGCAAGACCTTTCGCTCCCTAATAGCCTAATATCATTAGCATTAGCAAACATGGCTGACTGCCCAGCTAGTAGACTAGCTCATATATGACATGACAACCACCATCTGTTAATCACTAACATTAACTAAGCTAGCTAGCTTGATTTTTTCAGCCGTGTCACTTATTTAGTGACGTCACAGACTGAACTTGCTCGAGTTTTGTCGGATCAGTTTGTTAACCCTATCTGCGTCTGTTGGCGTTGGTTGGCGTTTGTTTGTCGGTCGTGGAATGTCTGAGCACTGTCGTATGATGTCCAACAAACTCTGATGTAATCTGTCCTGGGCACAAACTGTTTCCATGACGATAAGGCAAGCACCCCTTTAAACTCCATAGAAACAGATGAGCTTCAGGCATGATCTCTGTGTCTCAATTCGTAAGGTCTCTAGTTTGTACCAGAACCAAATTGTTTTCTGTTCTTGGTATGTGTTGTTATCACCCTGCCTTTCGTCCTCACTCATTTTCTCTCTCTCTGTTCTTCTTCTTCTCTTATTATCTGGTAGACTAGATGTCTTGAAGTTCTTATATCACTGGAACATGTGTAATAGATGTTTTGATTTTATCTGTGAGTTGTTCCAATTGACATTTATCATTCAATATCAATGTTTCTGTGTGTATATATACTATGCTTTCTGTATCATTAAACTAAGAAGCTTTCACTGAACAATGGAGTCAGTGTGACTTCTTCCTGGGCCCAGACGAGAGGAAATCAGCCAGTGCAGGGTCCAAATTCTGGTTCTGTGACTGGTATTAGACAAAGTACTTTACAGAAACTAAAGCCCATGCGCTAGGTGTGCTAAATCGCTGTTGTGGGAAAAACGAATCAGAAAGAAGAGGATGAATTCTTTATCGGTGTGTTGTTTAAATGAAATTGTTTATTTTGACCCCCGGTGAGGATCATCTACTGTTCTGGTTTTAATCGGGATCATCCTCTAACTGTACACCGTTTTCCATATTCTGTTTCATGAAGTAAGACACGAAATCGCAACAAATGTTTAGTACTTACATTTGCGTAAAAATATTGTTCATGATGTATAAACTAATAATGGTCTTAGGACATTCCTTGAGATGTCGTTCTCTGAGTTGTTGAAGCTGCTCAATTTTGAAAGCTTCGCACATCCTCTGTCTGCAGTTCAGCAAACAATAACCTAATATGGAATGAACAGCCTAGATACAGAATGTATGAAGTGAAAGGGGTCGGAGCCAGGGTGAATGTGACATAGAATAATGATTTGTTATATTGCAGATATTACAGGCGCATAATTTCTTCTCTCATAACACACAGCAATCTGCACTGAAAGAAAGATCTGCACATCTGAAGATAGTCATTACTTTATCGAGGTGCTAACAGTGAAAGCATAGCAACCAGAAGTAAACCCGAGTCCTTAATGCCGCAGTGACTAACGTTTTCCCTGACTAAATTATTGCTGTGTGGGGTTGATGGGAAGTGAGATGCAGAACATAAAAGATTTAATAAAAAAAGTACATGATAGGTATATGATAGCAATATTAGGGGTGAACCCAGCACACTTTGTTTTCTCTTTATTAACAAGATAAAAAAATAAATAAAGTCTGAAATGAAACCGACACTGTGAACAAGTTCCTCTCTTAAACGTCTCTTCTCGGTCTGGTAATGAGGGAAATGCCGAGACAGGATTGAGGAAAAGAGCAGATCAACCGAGACACCTCTTCAGGGGAAAGGTTATGCTCAGAGAGTGATAAATGTTAATTACCTGACATTAGCCATAAGAAACAAGGGTCACAGCAATCAGCTTGGTGAATGCAATTAGATGAGAGAGAAAATACAGACTGGTGTATATAGACAGGGTATTTTTGGTCATTACCGTCATAGAATAGATTTTTTTTTGGATAAACCTGTGTTGTGTTTGAATTGTTTGATATACATGAGAGCAGAGTATTTTTGTGAATTTTTTCAACAAAAGATCAAAAGGTTAAACAATAGAGACAGTTTTTCACAGCCTTCTTTACTCATATTTACCAAAGGTGCCAATATTAGTGGCCAGATTTGCCAGTCAACGAGACAGACTTACACAGAGCTACACTCACACAAGAAATTTGGACTTGGAAACGTCAGCAATTAGCACTTTATCCACAACTTGCTGTTTTAGCTGTGGATTGGTTTCATCAGTGATGTAAAGAAATGTTACTTTTCTTAATGTACAGAAACTAAAACATGTCCAAACTATACCTGAGGTTTTATATGTTTGGGAGTTTGTTTGGGAGTTAATCCAGTTCATTTGCTAATCTGTCGTAAACGGTTAAAAATAACCCGCACAAAAGTAAGAGTTATAGCATCTAATCGAGCCTCCTGCCTGCTTCTTTTGTAATTAATAAACACTATGTGTGGTGCTGTTAAAGTAAAATAATGAGCGGAGATCATGTGATGAAGCAGAGTCAGTGTTATGACCTTGATTATTTTCCTATAACAGCACATCCCTACGTGTTTTATTCCTCTTATTCCACAGCAACTTGCCAAAGGTTACAACTATTTATTAATGAATGTTATTCTTTTTACATTGTAGTTACATTTAATGTTGTGAAACATCTGCCAAATGAGCTAGTTCCTGTTATAACGCATGTTATAGCAGCTATGAACAGTCGTTTCGTCACCCCATTCTCTTTTTTCTCTCTTGTAAACATCAGATTTCTATTAAAACTAAATAAAATAGCCAGCTTAAGAAATTACAATGTGTAAACTCCCCTGTCCTGAAGACCTTCCCTGGTGTAAAACTCAAAGTTACAGCTTTTCCTCTGACTGTTACAGAGTGCTGACACTGGAGACTCCTTCCATAAAGGTTAAATGAACATCTCCTTACAGAAAACTTCACTTTTCAACAGTTCTTCATGAAATCCATCGATTAGTAAGTTTGGTTAAGCATTCACTATACAAGTCCCTGTGAATGAGCGGTTACTATGGAAACGGTTTCATATTAGAAGGAGTACATTTGCAGCTGCACTTCTGTCAGACCTGCTGTTACAGAAAATTATACAGCTGTTAGTTCCGGTCCACTAATTTGATTGGACAAGTGATGTTCCTAGAGTGCTGATATTTAGTTTAAACACTTGTCTTTGTTTTGTACATGAAATTCCAATTCTAGCAATAGTTCATTACACTGAAACCGCCACTATGCTTACTATGGGCTGTCAGTCAGTCCGTGCGTTGGCATGGAAACACACTATGCTCTATCCAGCTGTGGTTTCTTTGGTTGGGTATTTTCATTGTCAGAGCGAAAATAAACAAAATATTTGTATAAAATATGGTATAATATCATTGTGTCTGAAATGTCAGTTACACAATATTAATTTCTTGTTTATAGACTGTTGTATAAAAGTGAGATCAGACTCGCAATCGTGCTGTTGTACTGAATATCAGCTGTGATTACATATATATATATATATATATATATATATATATATATATATATATATATATATATATAAAACACTTAATCCTGCACACTGTAGGAATGAGCACTTGTGCAATTCGGGTGTTCTGCCCTACAATAAAAATGACCCTTGAAAACAGAATGTGAAACAAAATATGTGGTCAGTGGTGCAAATTGGTGTGTCAGTTTTACAGCTGATTCTGCTGACCTCTAAACAAGGACGTTTCCTGCTCCCTCCATACAGCCGTGTTAAACAAGTCAGCTAAATGACTACTTGAGATTATGTACAACCCCAATTCTGAAAAAGTTGGGACAGTCTGGAAAATGCTAATAAAAACAAAGAGGAGTGGTTTGTAAATGTACTACAATGTGATTAAAAGATTCGAGGAATCCGGTTAAATCTCGGTGCGTAAAGGGCGAGGCCGAAAACCACTTCTGAATGCGCGTGATCTTTGATCCCTCAGACGTCACTGTCTTAAAAACCGTCACGCGTCTGCAATGGATATCCTGACATGTTCTCGGGAATACTTTGGTAAACCTTCAGCACGGCATGTTGTTGACCGATCAGACAGGGTTTACAGGAAAATACGTTGAAACACTCGGGTCTTATTGGCTGACAGTCTCTCAATTCTGCCAAACGCTAGCTCACACTGTCAGTGTGAGGAAAAATGGATATAAGGCGAGTTTTTTTTAACCAAACTAGCCTAGTTAGAAAGGTTTTATATTTTATCGGTCTGGTAGTCCTACAAACAGTGACAATGCCCGAGGCACATTTTATGATAAATCAAAAATTTCTGATCATTTCATACATTGACGTGCACTAAAATTACTGAAAGAACTTTGAGTTTCACTTTGTAGTGTATTTTTTGTAGGTTTGATAGGTTTTGAAAGTAACATGAAAGTAAAGTAATTAGTAATCTGATTACTTTTTACATGCAGTAATCAGATGACTATTTTATAGTAATCTGTAGTGGATTCCTTTTATTAAGTAAACACTTTTTAAAAATCTGTTTTCAGTATAATACAGGGTAAATAAAATTTTCAAATAACTCTTTTTGTTTTTTTTTTTTGCATTTTCCATACTGTCCTAACTTCTTCAGAATTGGGGTTGTACCTCTGCCCAGTTCTCGAGCTTCTCTCCACAGTCACCTGACAGTAATTGGTGCTTAGTGCTGTGTGGGGGTTCAGTTGCGTGTCTCACTGTAATCTGAAATAGCACACGACTAAAGAGACTAAAGAGCTTCGGGTGAACATTAGACACCAGATGCCGGTATCTGAGCCACTTCCTTCTACAAACATGCTTTAAGTGACCACTTTAGATTTTTTTACTAAAATGACATTAAGTAGAGCTGACCTTTCATAAATCCTTTTGGCACTTTTATATGAATTATTGATGCAGGCTGGAGAGGAGAAAACTTATTGCTAGACTCTGGTGCACTGCAGAATAACCGAGGAAATGACTGCTTGTATCTGCTATAACGTAAGCGATTAAAGGAACTAACTCGTCTTGTGGATACTACACAACATTAAATGTGACTATAAACAGATAAAAATAACGATGTGATGTGTCGTTTAAATAAGAAATGGTAAATATCTGCAAATTGCTGTGGTATAGGATGAATACAACACTTTGGGACAAGCTGTTATAGGAAAATAATAATTTTTTTTTGGGGGGGGGGGTTCGGGTTTAGTTGTTCACATACCGTTTAATGTGTAAAATCCTTTAAATCGAATTAACATTGCTTTTCACTGAAGCTAATCTTTGAAATGTAACTTCATACATGCTACCACCGTGTGCAACCAAACTGAGCACAGATTTCTAATACTATGAAAACTCGCTAGCAAACATTAGTCATTAAATTAATTGAGAAGGCACATTAACATCAAACAAAGAAAATATGTGTGCAGTTCTGCACATTGGGTCCGTGCTGAATTGTCAGAGGAGGTGTACAATGTTTATAACACCTTTATAACATTTCTCCTGTGCCATTCCTAATGAATCCGAGATCATGAGGATTTCAATTATTACTGTAGTAGGTGCTCGGAATTAATTAAGATACTCCTGAAAGAATGTCAATGCACAAGTGCATATTTTATTTGTTAGCAAAAATCATTCCCTCCTGAAGCCTGGTCCATGTTTCTGGATTTACTGATGCTTATGACCAAATTTTACCTACTGTATACTGATGCAAGTCGTAATTAGTATCTTTATTAACTGTAATTACGTATCAGTTAGACTTCTAGAATGTCTGGCGTTAAAAAAATCTACACAATATGGCCAAAAGTATGTGGACACCTGATTATCACACCTATATGTGCACATTCCAAAATTATGGGCATTAAGATGGAGATGGTTGCCCCTTTGCTGCTATAACAGCTTCCAATCTTTGGGAAGGCTTTCCAGTAGATTTTGGAGTGTGGCTGTAATGTTCCAGTTCATCACGAAGATGTTCAGTTGGGTTGAGGTCAGGGCTCTGTGCAGGCCACACAAGTTCTTCCACATCAGCCTTAGCACGTTTTCAACGAGCTCGCTTTATGCACAGGGGCATTGTCATGCTGGAATTGGTTTGGGTCCTTTAGTTTCAATGAAAGGAAATCTTAATGCTACAGCATTCAAAGACATTCTATACAATTCTGTGCTTTCACCTTTGCATCAACAATTTGGGGGAGAACCACATACGAGCGTGATGGTTGAGGGTCCAGATACTTGTGGCCACATATGGTAACTCCTGTGGGGGACATGGTGGTTTAGTGGTTGGTACATTTGCTTCGCACCTCCAAGGTTGTGGGTTCAATTCCTGCCTCCGCCCTGTGTGCATAGAATTTGCATGTTCTTTCTGTGCTTCGGGGGTTTCCTCCGGGTATACCGGTATCTTCCTCCAGTCCAAAGACTGACAGGCATTTCCAAATTGTCCGTAGTGTGTGAACGTGTGTGTGACTGTGCCCTGCGATCGGCTGTCCCCCCGTCCAGGGTGTCCCCCGTCTTGTGTCCAGAGTCCCCTGGAATTGGCTCCCAGGAACCCTGTGTAGGATAATCGATACACAAATTGGATAGATGGTAACTTGTGATTCCCAAATTATATAATATTATATGCTATAAAATCAAAAGCACGAGGTGAACTTTTAATAGAAAGCACAGCATATATTTTCCTGTAACGTCCTCATTATTCCACACTGTCGTCCAGGCTTTTCCTACAAAGCTGCAGAGACCTTTTTTTTAAAAATTATTTTTTACGACAGATGTCATGTTATGAAATATGAATTCATTTCATGTCGCCAAATAAATCACCCTTCATAAAAAGAGCCATTAATTCGCATCAATACAAAGAACAGCGTCTGGCAAGAAGTAAGAAATAATAATGAAAATCTGAGAGGTGTCCACTAGAGGGGGACGTTGTGTCTTAGTGCTGTAAAATGAAACGGCTTGGGATAATAATTATTAAGCAAAAGTATTCATGGAAAAAAATTAAACATTATATGTAATATATTACTGAACTAATCTTGCGACATAAAGCCGTAGAGTCTCATGAGGAAAACCGTGCACTATTAAAAAAAAAAGTTGATATGCAAAATATAGCCAAGCTTATATTTAATTTATTCTTGAATTGAAACAGGATTATTATTATTATTATTATTATTATTATTATTATTATTATTATTATTATTATTATTAATACGCTGTGAGGTCCCCCTTGGCGCGACGCCCCCAATTTTCCACTTCAATCCCAAATACCTTCATACTGGACACGTAGTTCACTGTGTATGGTGTAGAACCATTCCTTTCCACCCATATGTAGTGCGCCTTGGTAGGGCGCACCGAGCCATTCGGGACTCCAGGTCGTCTTGCGCGCTCAGTCGGCTCTTTATCCCCCTCTTATAGAACAGGATTGTCTCACTGACTCAGTGAACACTGCACGGGCATGAAACCTGTCTGGACTATACAGGAAAGGAAAAGCATATTTGGGAGAACTTTTTATTAGGGGGGTAAATTCGTGTCAGACTGCGTGTGTCCGTGGCACACGTGTTAAGTTTGACGCACGACGAGGGACGGCGGAACACCCGCAGCGGCGTCGCCACGATTTTCTCAACATGTGTGCTGAATGAACATTGATCTCGTGTGCTCCAGATGTAGGATATTAAATGTGCATCAAGACGCGCACACAGACATGGGCTTGTGATTTTCCTGAAAGGACGCTGTTGCGCAACAGGGACACGCGCATGACGCACCGGCAGACGGATTTCTGGAAGTTCTGGTGATCCCTACAGACTGACAGTCATTCAAAAAAGCCCAAAACAAAAGAAAAAAACTTTCCTCCAGTTATTCTTATGGCTTCTTAGGCTTCCTACATGAGAGTGAGAGTGGTCCTGAACCTGCACTTGTATGTGGACCACCTGCGGCTTTGGGCATCTTCACCCTGAATAAATAAAAAGCGGTCCGTTTGAATCAGTGTAACTCCTTGAACACTGGAGCATTTGGGACTGAATGTATAGTTCAGCCACTAGCTGTGCAGTTTTATATGGAAAACGAGCACCGGTGAGGTAGAGCAATGCGCGCCCTGCACCTCAGCTAGTGAGCAAGCGGACGAGGAGGAAGAGGACGGGGACGAGGAGGAAGAGGACGGGGACGAGGAGGAAATTCAGGTGTCACGAGGAGTTGCTTGAGGTTCCAGAGTCCCGCTGACCCGCTCCCTGAAGGATGGAGATGTTGATGCGCATGTGCACCGCGTCCCTCATCCTGCCTTTGCTTTGCAGAGGTGAGTCTGCTGAACATCTGCTGCACAAGCTGCACCGAAATCTTTACGCACAAAAAATAAAACAGGACAGCTGGAGGCTCTTTGCTTACTAATGTTCTGCGTAGAATATATAAGGATTCACCCAAACCCTTTATTTATTATTATTATTAAAAAAAAAAAAAAATCTCAGAAATAAAGGTACCAAACTGTACTTTTCCTTGATGTGTGTTGTACATGTAGCCTAGTGCGTACATTTTACCTGGAAACCTTTTAAAGATGATTCCGAGTACCTAATTAGACCTCTCGCCTTGCACCGTGGTGGGCTCCAGATCCACCAGGATAAAGTGCTTACTGAAAATGAATCAATAATTAGACCTTAAGGACCACTTCTCTTATACGTAGCTAATCAAAAGATATATAATATGCACTTTGCTGGGTAAAATATACATACTAAAGGCAGAAAACCAGCCCCCTTTGTGTAACAGTAAAGTACAGTTTGGTATCTTTATGTCTGAGAGTCTATGAGTGCAGACTGCGTTAACTATTACAGTGTTGATTTATTTCTGTCTGGACTTATGCCCTGCTTATATTTCTATCGCTTATTCTGTTTGGCTCTTTTTTTTTTATCCTTCCTGATAAAAAATAATACAAATATCTTTCAATTCCTAATCGAAATTGGCTCGATGGCATCCGTTCAAATGTTTTGAATAGTTTCCAGGAGCCACACGGAATAGTTACAGATACACATGGAATATGTGCTGTATTGTTTTTCCCCCCTGCCTTTCCTATGCAGATGTGAGTTCTTACTGAATCTTAAGTATTTGCATTATACCTCTCTTTTCAGGTTACATTAACTCTGACCAGACGAGATCTATGTATGCAATGGTGTCTAAATGCCATTTAGTTACAGATACAGATGAATTAATATTCATTGTATGTAAATGAACTAGTCACCATCATTTTTATGTTCCGTTTAGCTATTCACGTTGAATACGAGTGCACAAAGCCTGAATTTCAGCACCATCAGGGACGTCCTGTAGGACTTTTTGAATCCTGTTACAAAATCGAAGATAATCATTGACGATACGATCCCGTTACGTTGTAATGGATAACCAAAACCATTACAAGCCATTACAAAACCATCGCAAACCAACAAGACGTCTGTAAGCTGTTCTGTGATTTCAGGTATTTTCAGCAGGACTGTGATTGTGTAAATATCATTTAAGCGCGTGTGTGTCAAACAGATACTCGCGCTAAATCACGTATTAAATAAGAAGAAAGTAGCATGAATTCAAATGAATTGGGACATGAGTACGTGGAGTAAAACGCGTAAAAAATAATCTAATCTTCTCTCGCCCTCTCATAACCCAACTCAACTATCGTGCATTTATTGCACAGTAGAATGGATCAAGGACACAGACCGAGATGCAGGGGGATGGTTAAAGAAGAGCGTACAAACAAAAATAACAAAAAAATGAATGAGTTAAAAAAATGTACTTTGTGTACTGTATTCATAAGATGTTAGAGATCGATGTTGACCTTTATTCTTTGTCATTCTGCTACTAAAAAGAAAGGAATTATAAAATGAAATTTGATTTATTGATCAAATGAATATGTGTGCTTCAATAAAGTAATAAACTAATGAAGAAATGTTTCCCAAATGAACAAATATATAATTAAAAAGGGTTTTGACAAAACCCTTTTTTTTTATATAAGCCATGTAATCCATGTTTTTTTTTTATATGAGCCATGCTTGTATAGAATATGATATCAACACTTTTTCTTCACATGTAGATAGTAATAGCTTGATGATTTCAGAAATGTAGTTTTATTAATGGCAAGAAAGCTTAGGCAATTTGGAATATATCCGAAGTCACCCTACATGATCACATTTAGGTGCACTGTAAAACCGGATAAGTTCATTTAACTCAAAAATTTGAGGAAACTAATTACCTCAAAATTTTTAAGTTGATAAATCAATTTCTTTAAGTCAAATACATTTAAATGTAACAAGTTTGAGTTAAATGTTTGTTATATTTAAGTGTATTTGGCTTAAAGAAATTGATTTATCAACTTAAACATTTTGAGGTAATTAGTTTCTTCAAATCGTTTGAGTTAAATGAACTTTTTACAGTGTGCTATTTAATAGAATCGGTATAAAAGTGAGAGAGTAACAGCAGGTTATGTGGTACATCTGGTTATGTCGTGGATGTAGCTGGAATTTTAGGATGCAGGGTGCTGTGGACTCTACTGGGACACATTTTGGAAAAAAAACCCCAACAATGTTTAAATACTGATTTGACATTCAGCAGCGTTTATTGAGCACAGATGGGCCGAAATCGAGGTGTTTTCTTTGCTTTTTTTTAAAAAGCTATTTTGCATGTTGCAAAGTTATTAATATTTATGAATATTTTCGCATATTTCACTTATTTGTCTGCTGTCTCATGTACTATTAAGTTGACTGTGGATAATAAATAATAGGATTTAACATGAATTGGATAATGTCAACATTTTGAGGGAGTTAATAAGAAAGTGCAAATTTGTCATATGGAAAAATAAAAAAACAACAGTCTTCAATAAAAGTTTAAATGAATCTCTGTGGTGTATTGTTCAGAATACAGAAAAGGCGTTTTTGGTTGTCCCTTTAGGGGAATCATCTGAGTGTTTCCCTGTCAGAATGCGTTCCAAGTAGACCTTTAAACAGCTCTTAAAAATGGATAAGTTCCCTGGGATAGGCTCCAGGCATACATTTATGGCATTTGGCAGACACCCTTATCCAGAGCGAGTTACATTTATCTCATTTATACAACTGAGCAATTGAGGGGTAAGGGCCTTGCTCAAGGGCCCAGCAGAGGCAGCTTGGCAGTATTGGGATTTGAACTTACAACCTTCCAATCAGTAGTCCAACATCTTAACCACTGAACCACTGTGTAGGATAATCAATAAAGAAAATGGATGGATGCATGGATGCAGTTTATTTTATATTGATCAGTTTCATCTCACTTTATAAACTCATCAAAAAAAGAAACGTCCTCTCACATTCAACTGCTTTTATTTCCGGCAAATTTCTTAACATGTGTAAGTATTTGAATTAACATAAAAATGTTCAACAACTGAACAAGTGTAACAGACATCTAGAGGTCAATATTAAAAGTAACAGTCAGTATCTGGTGGTCACCAGCTGCTTTAAGTACTACAGTGCATCTCCTCCTCATGGACTGCAGCAGATTGGTCAGTTCTTGCTGTGAGATATTACTCCACTCTTCCACCAAGGCATCTGCTGAAATTCTCGATCACGTCTGGGAACACACGGTTACATGTAATATTCCACTACAAGGCTGTCCTTCCTCTCTCCCTGTAGCACCGTCTTAGGCGTCTTACATTACAGACATTGCAGTTTATTGCTCTGGACACATCTGCAGTCCTCATGCCTCCTGCAGCAGGTCTATGGCATGTTCACGCAGGTGAGCAGGAACCCTAGGCATGTTTCGTCTGGTGTTTTTCAGAGTCAGTAGAAAGGTCTCTTTAGTGTCCTAAGTTATTGTAACTGTGACCTTAATCGCCTAGCGCCTGTAAACTGTTAGTGTTTTAATGACTGTTCAACAGGTGCATGTGCAATAATTGTTTATGGTTCATTGAGCAAGCATGAAAAACATCGTTTAAACCCTTTCCAATACAGATCTGTAAAGCTTGTTTGGATTGTACAAAATTATCTTTAAAATACAGTCTCCTGAAAAAGGAACATTTCTTTTTTTTGCTGAGCTTAGGTGCATAATTACCAAATGTAATCCATCTGTTGTGCTGCTGAAAGTCTTGGCGCCGCTTTCCCCCGCCCATCAGTGGAAAGTGACCACCATAGAAGCAGCACTGAGCAGATATTATTTGCCAAGTTCAAAGCTTATTTCTTTTAGACACACACACACACACACACACACACACACACACACACACACACACACACACACACACACACACACTTGCAGTGTGTATTAATGTTCCTCTCCCTTGTGATGTATGTTTAATACGCTGTATGTGAGTGGGGCCTGCTGCTTTGAGCATGAGGGTAGTGGAAATGATTTTCCCTCCTCACCTAATGGCTGGAGCAATAAGGCGGGGCGTTACCTCAGAGTGAGACACGCTGGCTAAATGCAGCCCGAGGTGCTCATATGTTACTGAGGATACACTGCTAAACCTTCATCCTCCAGCTGCACTACAGCGTTAAATTATACAATATAATGTATAATTACTTACCATATGGCACCACTGGACCAGAGACATGAACTCGAGATGCAGTAATATAGATAACAGGGCAGAATGTGATTTTGATGTAGATGTTAATTTTTGTTTGGGATTTTATATGTAATAATAAGTTCATGTTGCTGCCTCACATGTTCTCCGTGTGTTTTTGTTGGGTTATGGCAACTTCTCCAGTTAAATGGTGGACACATGGAAATTATTTGACAGCACAATAAGCAAAGGTAACCATGTGAAATGAGAGATGAGCCAATAAAAAGACAGGGGTGGAGACTTCAAAAGTAAACAATGTGGCGTATCAGAATTCCAGTGAAGGAATGGTCTCAGATCCCTTGCCATGTATTCTCCAACTTCATTTAGGCATTATAGGAGCAGACTCAAAGCTGTTATCTTGGCAAAGGAAGGTAGCACAAAGTATTGACTAAAAGAGTGCCAATAATTGCTGCACACCTATATTTAACAAATATATATGTATTTTTGGTAAACCTGTGTTGTGTTTGTAATTGTTTGATATCTATGAGAGCAGAGTATTTTTGTGATTTTTTTTAACAAGATCAAAAGGTTAAACAATAAAGACAAATTTTCACAGCCTTCTTTACTCATATGTACCAAGGGTGCCAATATTAGCAGAGGGCACTGTAAACTTTTGACCTCAGCTGTATATGTTCAAATACACTATATGGCCAAAAATATGTGGACACCTGACCATCACACCTATGTGGGCCTTCCCCAAACTGTTGTTGAAGGTTGGAAGCACACAACTGTATAGACTTCCTTTGTTGTAGAATTACAGTTTCCCTTCACTGGAACTAATTCTCCCAAACATGTTCCAGAATGACAGTGCCCCTGTGCACACAGCGAGATCCATAAAGACATGGTTTGCCAAGGTTTGTTTGGAAGAACACGAGTGGCGTGCACTCAGCCTCACCTTTTAATTGGAACTCTCCTTACCCAACAATGCCTGACTTCACTAATGCTCTTGTGGCTGAATGTGTAAATCCCCAAAATGTAGTGGAAAGCCTTCCCTGAAGGGTGGAGATTATTATAACAGCAAGGGGGTGGGGCGTAAAAAAAGTGTCCACATACTTTTGCCAATATAGTGTAGGTATGTCCACATTGGTGCTGGGTTTGTAAGGGCCACCAGTAGCATGTCAACAGGTTGACATGTGATGTGCAGCTTTGGATCTGCATTGTAAAGACCAGGAATGTAACTGAATATGACACATAATATGTTCTAAACAGATAGAGATATTAAATACAGATTTTTAGAACGCTTGCAGAAAGATTCACAGGGCGTTTTGTTGCAACAAAAAAAAAATCAGGGGAGCTGGAGGTTGTTACTTTCTTTGGGTGTGTGTGATATGATGCTTGTGGACAAGCAACGACAGTCAGTACGTTTACATGGACAACAATAATCCGATATTAACCCGATTAAGACAATACTCTGATTAAGAAACGAGCATGTAAACAGCAATTTTTATTACCTTAATCCGACTAAAGTCATACTCAAAGTAAACACAAATGGAATTAAGACGCGTGGAGTACTCCTGTTTTAGTCGCATTATCGACGTGCATTACAGACATGTACACACCTTAATCACACTATTAACGTCGTGTGGGAGTTTTCACCGCATTTTGCGACAGGACACGATCACACACGGCAGCGCTCAACCGTTTTATGGCAAACAAGAGAGCACGGCTGCGTCCCAAACCCCGTACTTACCTACTGTATAGTAGGAGAAATACATGTATATCAGCTACTATATAGATGGTAAGTACGAGGTTTGGGACGCAGCCCACGGCTTCAAGCAGTCGTCTATTTGCACGTACAGCATGACAAATACTTAACTGCACTTGAAGCTTTCGTAAAATGAAAAATAAAAACACCCAAAACTGTATACGGTACCATAACGGAGACGAACTGTATGTCGATATGTGAAATTCTGGAGGGACGTCGGACGGCGTGGCGCGGTGACGTAATGACATGTGCTGTTAATCGCTCTATGTTCTGTAACATGTAAAACGGGAACATGAAAGGAATATTCTCAAAGCGACTCATGTAAATATCCTAATCAGGGTATTGTCTTATTCAGAATAAGGTCAATAGTTAGATTACTTTCGTCCATGTAAACGTAGTCCATGTTCACGAATATTGACATGAATGTTTCGATTCATGTAAATGTAGACTTTGAGTGGAGATATGGAGTGTTTTCCAGTGTTTCATGAGTGACTTTAAGTCTGAATACAGATACTGATTCGTGTAATTGTGTTACACCCCTTAGAGACGCCTGTAGTCAGAATGTAAAGAGAATACCCGGTTCAGCTAGGCTCAGACCTCCAGGTTTTGGTCTCCTCTGCAGAGGAATTTGCAGGGCCGCTAAGAAACGGCGTTCCACTAACGATGGGGAATCCAGAGGAAGCAGGTGGGAGAGGAAATTGGCTGTGTGAGAGGTGCACCGGCCGGGCTGCTTTATCTGTCGGCTGTAATATACGGAGGGAAGGTGGAAGAAGCAGTGCAGCAGAGCAGAGCACAGATTCACTTCCTTTCAAATTTAGCTGAGCTGAAAGTTAGCAGCTTCCTCCTTCCTGCAGTTAATTCAGTGTGCGAGTGAGGTGAGGCACAGTGATGGAGGACGATCCAATCAGGAAGAAAGAGCTGTGGAAAATACCAAACATGTTGCAAAGGTCACCGGAATTTTCTGATGAGTTTGTCTCTGGTTCATTAAAAAAAAAGATTTTTTATACAGACACACAGAAAGACAGACACGCAGACATACAGACAGACAGTCAGAAAGACAGACAGGGCGACACATACACAAACAGACAGACACAGACAGACAACAGACAGACACATAGACAGACAGACAGACACATGCACAGACAGACAGACACATACACAGACAGACAGACAGACACATACACAGACAGACACATACACAGACAGACAAACAGACAACAGACAGACACACACAGACAGACAGACAGACAGGGCGACACATAGACAGACAGACAAACAGACAGACAGAGAAACAGGGATGAATGTTCTTTTGTTTTTTTGGAATGGTGCTGCATCCAGACTCCCTGCTGTGCCCCCCCACTGTCTCACTGCCGTGTGTCTGTGTGTGTGTGTGTGTGTGTGTGTGTGTGTGTGTGTGCGCGTGCATGTACTCCAATTACTGAAAGTAATCTGGTGAGTTCTACACATTCCTTCATGCCAATTCACACATATTCCGTCCTTGTCCTCGAAAGACGTGGAGTGTCTTTGTCTTCTTCATGAATTTAAAGCCACACATCGAAAATTTTCTCAAGAGATGCGGTGTGTTCTTATGATCTTATTATATCGAGATAGCAAAGCTAATTATGCAGATTCTACCCAACAACATCTATATTTCTAGACCCTGATATCAAAACCCAACAATTTCAAATGCCAGAAATATGAAATTATAAGTACAGTGGAATGTTGGAAAGATGTCCTCTTTCCTCAAGACTGGCTAATTAAAATATTTTTATACAATGCTAATCATTTCATTATTATCTCAAATAAACAAGTTATTATGTTGAAAAATATTAACACTGGACCTCCATATGGAACTGAAATTCTCCATGAAATGTCTTGAGAGCCTTGATTTGATTCTGTATGTTGACGCAGTTCCTTTTGAAACAGGAAGTCACAGTGACGGTGTGATGAAGTGCTCGACTCATTTACACTACAGCCAGTCTGGGATACACCACACCTCCACCGAATCTAAACAAACTTGACAACAGCTTAGTGACTTAGCTAAATATGGAGAACAGTGCAGAGTTTAACAGGAGAATAAAACTATAACGATGGAATCACATTCTTGATCAGTCTGAGGTAATGACATTTCAGAATTTAACTCCACCCTCTTCCAAATGAATCAATTCCAAGCATTGTTTCTCCACCAAGTGGAAGACTTATGCGGTTCAAGTCATTTCGGAAAGAGCGTATTTTCCCGCTTAAAGCACATGAACGCCACCACAAAGTCGTAATTACCGTACGAGTGGGAAACTCTGGATTTTCTTCGTTTCAGAGTTGGGGGCGTGTCATAGCATTGTACGATTTTAATATAATATGTAACGAAAAAGTCTACAGTGGCTTCATAAATTGATTAAAAACATAAAAAAGCAACAACAAAAAAACAAACACACCTGATGTGCATTATTTGTTCTTCATTTTCTGGAAGTAGAGTTACAAAAAAAAACCTTGCTGTATTTTTTTGGAGTTAATTAAGAGAAGGTACACCGCCATCTTGCTCAGACCAAAGTGACTTGAACGCAACTAATGTCGTAATTACGACTTACCGGCTCGTAAATACGAACTTCCCAGGAGGACTCGAATGCACAGTTACAACCTAAAAAAGCAGCAAAGAAACATGTTTACTGCTAATTAGCTTCTACTGTAGAGCAAGACATAGAGAGCATTAAATTAGAAGAACACCAGTTCTAGACTAGTACAGCATGAGTCATCAAAAAATGTAATAGTTTTACAGGAAGTCGAAAACTATACAATTTCTTTTTGTATTTTGATCTAGATATACTCTCATATACATATCATATCATTACATCACAGTTGGAGTGATTTATCTCCACACAGTATCTGTGTGTGCGTTTCTTTTTATTTTAATAGGTATTGAGCCGGAAGCGGTATAAGGCATGTGGCAGCCGTTCTGCATTATGATGAAGGTGATTATAGCCTGTGTAGCGGCATAGCCACAGATCAGTGAGTCTGAGACAGGCAGCTCTTGTAATCACTCTTAATAGGCTTGTTGTTTGTGTGGTAATGACGCCAGACCCCCGCTTCCGGCTGACAGGAGAACCACTGTCGTTCTTTGTGGGGTCTCGTCTTTACACAACAGGTCTTCTATGTTTGTGTCATGGTAAAAATGTAATATAATATTAATACATTCACTGGCCACTTTATAGGGAACACCATACTAACACTAGGTAGGGGTAGGGGCCCCCCTTTTCTCTCCGAACAGCTTCAGTTGTTAATGGCACAGATTCTGCAAGGTGTTGGATACATTGCTTTGATATTCTGGTCCATGGTGACATGATTTGCATCAAATAATTGCTGCAGATTTGCCAGCTGCATAATCGTGCTACAAATCTATCACAACTCATAGGTGGTCTATTGAATTCAGAGCTGGTCACTGGAGAGGCATTGTAGTACAGTGAACTCATTGTCATGTTCATTGAAACAGTATGAGATGATTTGTGCTTTGTGACATGGCACATTATCATGCTGGAAGTAAACGGTGGCTATAAATGGATGCACTTGTTCGGTAAATACTCAAATAGGCTGTTTCATTCAAACTATGTTTGATTGATATTATGGGGCCCAATGTGTGACAAGAAAACATTCCGAACACTATTACACTACCATCACCAGCCTGAACTGTTGACACAAAGCAGGTTGGGTCAGTGAATTCATGATCTTGAGGCCAAATTCTGACCCTACACTTTGCATTGGCAGCAGAAATGGAGATTCAATTGACCAGTCAATGTTTGTCTAATCCTCATCAGACCAGTTTCTGTGAGCCTTGAGTCTAAGAAAATGAGTGGACTGGAACTAACTGTTGTCTAATAAACAGTGACTACTGTAGCCTCAGATTCCTGTTCTTTGCTGACAGGAGTCAAACCTGATGTGGTCTGCTGTTGCAGCTCAACCGGTCCAAGGTTCATGCTGTGGCATTCCGAGATGTTTTTCTGCTCATCACGGTTGTGAAGAGTGGTTATTTGAGTTACCATTACCTTCTTGTCAGCTTGAATCGGTCTGGCCATTCACATCTGATGTTTCTCATCAACAACACATTTCAACCTGTAGAACTACCACTTGCTGAATGCTTTTTGTTTTTCACACCATTCTGTGTAAACTCTAGAGACTTTTGTGCATGAAAATCACAGGAGATCAGCAATTACTGAAACTCAAACCAGCCAATCTGGCACCAACAACCATGTCAACCACAGTCAAAGTCACTAAGATCACATTTTTTCCAATTCTGATGTAATGAACATTACAGTAACTGAAGTTCTCGAGCTCTGTCTGTATGCCTGCGTCCGAAATCGCGTACTGTGACAGTACGTACTGCATTCGATGCAGTACCTATTTCACGGCCGCTGAAACAGTACGTACTAATCAGTATGTGTGTGTACATCCGCCATGTCTGCATTGTCATCATAAACACAAAAATCTTAAAGGGACCACTAGATTAAAGCAAAATAAACATCAGGAAAGTGAACTGAATTAGCAGTTTAATGTGGGCGGGGTTAACAGGCTGAGGGAAATTCATTACTGTTAGCTTGGCCTGCTAAGGCATGATGGAGATCACAAAAAAGGTTTCAAACAGTTGCTATGACAACTGTTTTCTTGTTTAAATCTCCAACAAGTTAACAATTTATTCAGGTATTGTTAAACAAGGCCTGTTTAACCAAGGCTTAATTCTTAAAAAGAGCTGACACGCTGTTTTCCGCCATTTTTTTTCTGAGCTTGTCTGCACCAGTCCCATTGCATCATGAGATTTTTGATTTGTGTAGTGTCCATTGGTTTCATGCTGCAAAATCTCACCGGAAGCACACTCAGGTACACACTCTGAAATGTACACAGTGTCTCTTCACTTGAAATGAGACCTGTTTGGTGTCTGAGGTTTGCTTGTATAGTTTGGCACTATAATTATGCGGTTAATGTGGCTAACAAGTAACGGAAGTGTTTAGCCTCCCGTTTAGCACAAGTGTAAATCATCCCACAATCGCCTCAATAGACATAATTTATCTCATTTACACAATTTGTACAAAAAACAGAAATACAAATCTGTAGCACTTCTAACATACAGCTTCACAGTCAGACTTTAGGTCACACCCATCCAGTCTGATACATCCTTTATGTTGCTTGCTAGCAAACATTGTTCCTATGTAATAGCTTACCTACATTTAGCTAATTTGCAAGTAATTTTGGCTACATGAGATAGCTCTTTCTACAGATATTACCAGTTAGCTGAATAACATTAGCACGGCACTGCATTTATGTAACTTGCTAGCCTAAATGCTAAACCATTATATTATGTAAATTAAACAAATATGTTATGCTAAGCAATGCATCGAGTCAAAGTAGACTGTTTTAACTAGCTGTGAGGGAGTAGCTCTAATGGTTCTGTATTTAGGACCAATCAGAGAAAATGTACTGCACTGTTCCGGGTCTCGTGTTTACAGCCTGTTTCCAAATTACAAAGCTCATAAACCATTTCACCACAGGTTGTGGTGTTCGTTAAATTAACAATGGGAAACAACCTGGTGTGTGTGTGTGCATGCATGTGTGAGTTTGTGTGTGTGTGTGTGTGTGTGTGTGTGTGTGTGTGTGTGTGTGTGTGTGTGCATGTGATTTCTTCTTACTGTAAACTGTTTTCAATCTGGTTTTTAAAAAAAGAAAATATGGCTATATAATTTAATAAATTGTTACAGAGCCTTTTTCTGCCAGTCCAACTCACTGAGACACACCCATTAGTCATTAATATACATGAGGCAATCCCACCTCCCCATGTTCCTTAATATTCATTATCCCACAGCACTTTTGGACTCTGGATTCTGGACTGGTCCGAAGGTGTCGATTCATGTTCTATCAGGAGTTCTGACAATGGTGTCAGTAGTTACAGCTTATTCGTCCAGACTGGTGGACGCTCCACAAAAATGGATTGAAAACCACGTGTAATTGTTGATGTGTGGAATTCTTCTGTACGGAGATGTTTATTTAACATTTATGGAGAGAGTCTACAGTGTCCGCACTTTAAAGCGTTGAAGTTGTAGTGAGTTTACACTTTGTCACGACATGGGAGGAGAGTTGGATGCAAGTGCAAATATAATGTAATAAAGAGTAAACAAAACATAAACTACGAACTTGGGATACTAAGAAAAGACACACGGGCAAGAAGGCATAACGCACAAAACGTGCCTTGTATACAAGTGCTCATTAACCCCAAACGTGAATCAGGTGCAGACGTTCATGTGACGTGGCACAGTGGCTGATGGGAATCGTAGTTTCGAGTCTGTTCCGGCATATCCATGACACACTTCTCTCAGTAACATGACAAGCTGTGTTTTTTTTTTCGAGAGAGAGAGAGAAAAAAGAGAGGCTTGTGAGGGAATGACTGTTTAAAATGTAAGCGATGATAGAAACTGACTTTTTTTATCAGCGTTCCACAACATTAAATGTAACTACTTTAATTAAGCGATATCGCACAAGCAAGAGTGCTCTTATGCTGAAACTGATTGCGTGTGGTTTATCTATGGCCAAATCAGAGTCATGTTGATATTCAGTACAACAGCAAGAAATTAACATGGAATAACTGACATTTCCGACAAAAAAGGCCAAATAACTAACTAACTAACTAACTAAACAAATATATACATGTATATTTTTCGCACAGTCAAAGAAAATAGTTCCCTAAGAAACCACAGCTGGATAAAGCGTTGCGTGTTGTCAATGCACAGATTGACCGACAGCCCATATTATGCGTAGTAACAGTTTCAGTGTAATTAACTATTGCTGGAATCTGAATTTCATGTAGCAAACACAGACAAGTGGAGTGATACACACGGTGAATTGTTCCCGTGCTGTTAGATTCAGGGGGCTTTCACATTGGTAGTTGAGTCCGAAACAGAGCTTTTTTTGCATAAAATTGGTAATGTGAAAGCTGTCATGTGGATCAGGAAGCGCACTGCAGTACACAACCTGAGACTACCTGTAGGAGGTGGTCTGAGTTCGGTTGCACTGGAACTGTGCTGGGATTCCTGTGAATGTGAACGCAACTCGTACTGGTGTCCGCACTTGTTCAGGAATTAAAGTAACCTGCGCATGTGTTTTAGCCGGTGGCGACATCCACAACAAACGTGTACCATGAGTGGCAGGAGATTTTATGGGACAAAGATGAGGTCCACTGCTGCGCATAATACCAGCTGCGCATAATAGCACCAAAATAATACTAAAAAACATAAAATATAGAAAGTCACGTTGCGCGTTTGTGATGTCGTAAGATAAAACCGAGTGAGTGCGAAAACAGACCAACACTGCCGGGTGGGGTGGGGGTGTGTGTGTGTGTGTGGGGGGGGGGGGTGTCGGTGGTTGGGAGGATTTGGGGGTGGGGGTGGAGGGACATTGGCAGGGGGGAGGGTTGGCTTGCCGGGAACAATCGCACTCGGATTCGGACCGCAGCAAACGTTCCCAGTGTGGAAACCACCTAAATATCATCACATTTGGAACGCCACTTGTCTAACCAAATGAGGGGCCTGGAACTAACTGTTGTATAATAAATAATACGTGTAATCATTAGTACTCGTTGTTGTCCTATGAAAGGAATAAAACACATGAAACTATAGGAAAATAATCAACTGGTCGTGATAAAAGTGACTTCATTACATCACCCCGTCACTCAGTATTTTACTATAACAGCATCACACACACAACGACTAATTATTTGTTTCATTCCAACATTTCAGGGTGATATTGTACCACAACTGACATGAAATATTTTATTGCCGTGTTCTTGAATAATTTGTTTAGTAACGTTTCATAGCAGCAAAGGTGCTTTATTTGTAACTATTTGGCGAATGTGTCCTCAGACTCAGAAGTGGTGATAAATCAAAGCACCGGGCAGTCAATAAACAGATGATTCATGCTACTGTTTCTGGAACGAGGTGATGATGTCTAAAGCAATATTTATGTGTTTTGCTTGGCACTGATGATGGATATTTTTATTGGAAACCACCTTCACGTTGCCAATCAATGGAACGTTGGACCTCCTTCAATTCAAACAGAAAGCAGAGAGAAACTGAGGATGCATGGCTTTTATTAATGAACAGTATAACTGAGCAGTAACCAAACTACTAAGTGTCAGCATTTTGCATCGATCACTCTGACTTTTAACGAACGGAAGCTTCATATTTTTTATACAGCATCTCAGCAACTTAGAATATAAAAACCACCCAAAGAGTGTGTGTGTGTGTGTGTGTGTGTGTGTGTGTGTGTGTGTTGTGTGTGTGTGTGTGTGTGTACAGGCAATTTCAGACAATGTGGGAAAATAAATATACTGTCAGGTCAGTGAATATTTTTACCTCAACACAATGAATGTTATTTTAGCTGTATAACACAGTATATTGGTTGACATTAAAGGGGTCATATGATGCTTTTAAAAGCTCATTATTTTGTTTATTGGGTGTTTATTAACTTTGCGAGCACGACTTGAGCAGAACGACTTTTTATTTTGTAACTTTTCAGATGCAATGTTATTATGGTTTAATTTCTCTTCTTCACTGTAACAACTTCATGTCCTGAAGTGAGTAAAGTACAGTTAAATGAATTTTTTGTGACATAGACGTTCGCGGAAATAATATCGAGACTTTGGTGGAGGCAGGTCTAGAGCAGTGTTTTCTGTTAGATAGACTTTTGCAAATCTTATACATTCACAAACAGATACTTTACTCACTAAAGGGAAAGGAAAACATTCAAAAGCATCATATGACCCCTTTAAATAATAATCAAAGTGCAGACTTTCAGCTTCAATTTAAGGGTATTTACACCCTAACTGGGTCATGTCATATCACAGCAAACTAGTGACTACATTTCCCATCCTGCACTGAGGCCTATAAACATGGCCGCCATGGACTGCAATTCCCAGAAACACTCACATTCATTCTAATCACGCACACCTGCATCAAATTCACAGCACTCACAATCCACAGTATTAAGAGACTGTTTGAACACGATGACTTTGTGAAGTATTAAGTGTTATCACCGTACCAAACGTTTGTACCCTGTTCCTCGTTTTATTTCATGTTCTTTGATCTTGTTTCTTGCCTTGCCTCGTTTGCTGATTGCCTGATCCATTGCCTGTTTTTGACCACGCTATTGTCTCATGATTTGGATTTGTCTGCCTGCTTCTATTAAAAGCTCTTATCTGCACTTGCATCTGTCCTAACCTCCATTAAGTTAATTACATGTCAGGTGAAAGGTGTAGGAATTACACCTACTGTACACTTTTTAAATGTGGCTCCCACATATAAAAAGTAATTGAGCAAACTAACATAATCATAAATTAAACTGTCATTTTTAATACTTGGTTGCAAATCCTTTGCAGTCAATGACTGCCTGAAAGTCTGGAACTCATAGACATCACCAGGCGCTGGGTTTCTTTCCTGGTGATGCCCATGCCTTTTCTGCAGCTGTCTCCAGTTCCTTCCTCTTGTTCAAGAGAATCAGTTCCACTGGCAGCCATGCATGCCTATATAAGATTATTCGGTGTGCTGCAGATCATGAGCAGTTCTTTCCCTTCTACACACTCTTCTCTTTCCATCATTCTGGTTCAAGTTGATCTTTGTCTTGTCTGTCTATTGGATGTTGTTCCAGAACTGTGCAAGCTTTTTTTTTTTTGTGGATGTTCTTGTAAAACTCTGATCTAGTCTTCCTGTTTTTGGCACTTACCTATATGGTTTGACTCTGTTGTGGAAAAATCTCTCCAACCAAAGTCAAAAAACATCCAGAGACCAGGGGTTATGGATGTCAAAAGAAATGAAGCTTTATTTAAAACAAATAAAGTGAGACCTCTGAATTCATGCAAAAATACATGGGCTTTTATTCTCTTCTGAGACAGTGAGCTCATCTCTAGACGGGGTTTTACCCTTTCTTTCAAAAAACAAACCAATCTCCTTCACCACAATTAATTATTCATGTCTATATGATATCTTAGATTTGTGGCACATGCACAATTAGCTCACTTTCTTAAGAAGGGTTTATGAGGACAAGGTTTTTTATTTTTTTATTTTTATTTTTAAAAAAGGTTTCACTCAGACAGAGTTTGTTTTTTCTATGCCTCAATGAGTTTCTGTCTTCCATCCCAGCTGATATCTGCCTTCCTTCCTGAGGCCTTATCCTAACTCGATAATTGGTATTGTGCCTCAAGGTTGTTTACTTACAAAAGCAGTTTCTGTGCAGAAAAACACAGGATTCTTCTAACAAGATGTCTAAATGCTGATTTACACGGGACTCTTTGAACTCAGTACACACTTAGAATATAGTTTAATCGGAAAGTGTTCTATGGTTTTAGATTACGCTTCTAAATATTGATTACACATAGATTATGCTTGTTAACTCGTATTGATTATTAGATTATGCTTTTAGATTACGCTTCTAAATATTGATTACACATATAGATTATGCTTGTTAACTCGTATTTATTAGATTATGCTTTTAGATTACGCTTCTAAATATTGTTTGCACATATAGATTATGCTTGTTAACTTGTATTGATTATTAGATTATGCTTTTAGATTACGCTTCTAAATATTGATTAGACATATAGATTATGCTTGTTAACTCGTATTGATTATTAGATTATGCTTTTAGATTATGCTTCTAAGTATTGATTTATTAACATATCCAAATGTTAGTTACACATATTGATGACACTTTATCAATATATTGTATAACTCTTGCGGTAAACCCTCTGTATTTACTCAGGTGAAAGGGTTTTTCTTCCCCAAGGAGAGAATACCTCTGTCATCCATCACAGTTGTTTTCTGTGGTCTTCCTGGCCTTTGTTCCTTAAGCTCACTGGTGCATTCTTTCTTTTTAAGAATGTATCAAATAATTGATTTGGCCACACCTAATGTTTTAGGTGTTTTAGCCATCTCTCTGATGGCTTCGTCTTGAATTTTTCAGTCTAATCATGGCTTGCTTCCCTGGCAGGGACAGTTCTTTGGACTTCATATTGAGAGTTAACAGCAACAGATTCCAAATACAAATGTCACACTTGAAATAAACTCTAGACCTTTTGTATGCTTATCTGTAAATGACTTAACTCAGTACCACCTGGCAATAGACCAGCTGAGCAGTAAATTGTAAACTTACTTTTGTTCCACATATACAACCACATATATGGACCACATATAAAACATGCTGTAATTCCTACACCGTTCACCTGATTTGGATGTACACACCCTCACATTAGTGCTGAAAGTCTGCACTTTGAGCATATGTTAATTATTTAATTTAAAATTAAATAGACTGTGGTAGACAGCTAAAATAACAGTGAGTTAGTTAATGTCCAAATAGTTATTGACTGTGTGTGTGTGTGTGTGTGTGTGTGTGTATATATATATACAGTGAGGGGGAAAAAGTATTTGATCCCCTGCTGATTTTGTACGTTTGCCCACTGACAAAGAAATGATCAGTCTATAATTTTAATGGTAGTTGTATTTGAACAGTGAGAGACAGAATAACAACAAAAAAATCCAGAAAAACGCATGTCAAAAATTTTATAAATTAATTTGCATTTTAATGAGGGAAAAAAGTATTTGACCCCCTCTCAATCAGAAAGATTTCTGCCTCCCAGGTGTCTTTTATACAGGTAACGAGCTGAGATTAGGAGCACACTCTTAAAGGGAGTGCTCCTAATATCAGTTTTTACCTGTATAAAAGACACCTGTCCACAGAAGCAATCAATCAATCAGATTCCAAACTCTCCACCATGGCCAAGACCAAAGAGCTCTCCAAGGATGTCAGGGACAAGATTGTAGACCTACACAAGTCTGGAATGGGCTACAAGACCATTGCCAAGCAGCTTGGTGAGAAGGGGACAACAGTTGGTGCGATTATTCGCAAATGGAAGAAGCACAAAAGAACTGTCAGTCTCCCTCGGCCTGGGGCTCCATGCAAGATCTCACCTCGTGGAGTTGCATTGATCATGAGAACAGTGAGGAATCAGCCCAGAACTACATGGCAGGATCTTGTCAATGATCTCAAGGCAGCTGGGACCACAGTCACCAAGAAAACAATTGGTAACACACTACGCCGTGAAGGACTAAAATCCTGCAGCGCGCACAAGGTCCGCTGCTCAAGAAAGCACATATAAATGCCCGTCTGAAGTTTGCCAATGAACATCTGAATGATTCAGAGGACAACTGGGTGAAAGTGTTGCGGTCAGATGAGACCAAAATGGAGCTCTTTGGCATCAACTCAACTCGCCGTGTTTGGACGAGGAGGAATGCTGCCTATGACCCCTGGAACACCATCCTCACCGTCAAACATGGAGGTGGAAACATTATGCTTTGGGGTTTTTTTTCTGCTAAGGGGACAGGACAACTTCACCGCATCAAAGGGACGATGGACGGGGCCATGTACTGTCAAATCTTTGGTGAGAACCTCCTTCCCTCAGCCAGGGCATTGAAAATGGGTCGTGAATGGATATTCCAGCATGACAATAACCCAAAACACACGGCCAAGGCAACAAAGGAGTGGCTCAAGAAGAAGCACATTAAGGTCCTGGAGTGGCCTAGCCAGTCTCCACACCTTAATCCCATACAAAATCTGTGGAGGGAGCTGAAGGTTCGAGTTGCCAAACGTCAGCCTCGAAACCTTAATGATTTGGAGAAGATCTGCAAAGAGGAGTGGGACAAAATCCCTCCTGAGATGTGTGCAAACCTGGTGGCCAACTACAAGAAACGTCTGACCTCTGTGATTGCCAACAAGGGTTTTTAAACCAAGTACTTAGTCATGTTTTGCAGAGGGGGTCAAATACTTATTTCCCTCATTAAAATGCAAATCAATTTATAACATTTTTGACATGCGTTTTTCTGGATTTTTTTGTTGTTATTCTGTCTCTCACTGTTCAAATACAACTACCATTAAAATTATAGAATGATCATTTCTTTGTCAGTGGGCAAACGTACAAAATCAGCAGGGGATCAAATACTTTTTTCCCTCACTGTATATATATATATATATATATATATATATATATATATATATATATATATATATATATATATACAGTATCTCAGAAAAGTGAGTACACTCCTCACATTTTTGTAAATATTTGATTATATCTTTTCATGTGACAACACTGAAGAAATGACACTTTGCTACAATGTAAAGTAGTGAGTGTACAGCTTGTGTAACAGTGTAAATGTGCTGTCCCCTCAAAATAACTCAACACACAGCCATTAATGTCTAAACCGCTGGCAACAAAAGTGAGTACACCCCTAAGTGAAAATGTCCAAATTGGGCCCAATTAGCCATTTTCCCTCCCCGGTGTCATGTGACTTGTTAGTGTTACAAGATCAAGTGTTACAAGGTGTGTTAAATTTGGTGTCATCGCTCTCACACTCCCTCATACTGGTCACTGGAAGTTCAACATGGCACCTCATGGCAAAGAACTCTCTGAGGATCTGAAAAAAATAATTGTTGCTCTACATATAGATGGCCTAGGCTATGAGAAGATTGCAAAGACCCTGACACTGAGCTGCAGCACGGTGGCCAAGACCATACAGCGGTTTAACAGGTCAGGTTCCACTCAGAACAGGCCTCGCCATGGTCGACCAAAGTAGTTGAGTGCACGTGCTCAGCATCATATCCAGAGGTTGTCTTTGGGAAATAGACGTGTGAGTGCTGCCAGCATTGCTGCAGAGGTTGAAGGCGTGGGGGGTCAGCCTGTCAGTGCTCAGACCATACGCCGCACACTGCATCAAATTGGTCTGCATGGCTGTTGTCCCAGAAGGAAGCCTCTTCTAAAGATGATGTACAAGAAAGCCCATAAACAGTTTGCTGAAGACAAGCAGACTAAGGACATGGATTACTGGAACCATGTCCTGTGGTCTGATGAGACCAAGATAAACTTATTTGGTTCAGATGGTGTCAAGCGTGTGTGGCAGCAACCAGGTGAGGAGTACAAAGACAAGTGTGTCTTGCCTACAGTCAAGCATGGTGGTGGGAGTGTCATGGTCTGGGGCTGCATGAGTGCTGCCGGCACTGGGGAGCTACAGTTCACTGAGGGAACCATGAATGCCAACATGTACTGTGACATACTGAAGCAGAGCATGATCAGTATGCAGTATTCCAGTATGATAACGACCCCAAACATACCTCCAAGACGACCACTGCCTTGCTAAAGAAGCTGAGGGTGAAGGTGATGGACTGTCTAAGCATGTCTCCAGTCCTAAACCCTATTGAGCATCTGTGGAGCATCCTCAAATGGAAGATGGAGGAGCACAAAGTTTCTAACATCCACCGGCTCCGTGATGTCGTCATGGAGGAGTGGAAGAGGACTCCAGTGGCAACCTGTGAAGCTCTGGTGAACTCCATGCCCAAGAGGGTTAAGGCAGTGCTGGAAAATAATGGTGGCCACACAAAATATTGACACTTTGGGCCCAATTTGGACATTTTCACTTAGGGGTGTACTCACTTTTGTTGCCAGCGGTTTAGACATTAATGGCTGTGTGTTGAGTTTTTTTGAGGGGACAGCAAATTTACACTGTTATACACGCTGTACACTCACTACTTTACATCGTAGCAAAGTGTCATTTCTACAGTGTTGTCACGATCTCGCCGGCAGATGGCGCTGTGGCATCGACGTGCACGGACAGCTGCAGAGCGCGCGTGTGCACGAGATTACAAAATGAGAACTGTTTCCTATAGACACGTGCCTTTTGTTTTGGTTTTGTTTTCTTCCTGTTCAAGCATTGGTTGATGTTCGAGGGTGTGTCATTATTGGTCCCAGCTGTCTATGTTCAAGCGTGATTATGTTTGTTATTTAAAGCCCTCGTGTTGCTGTGCACTTCGCGCAGTATTAACTGAATAAGTGAATGTAAAGGTGAAGACGTTTTTAGTATGCTAAGCGGTCGTGTTTTCGTGTCCTGTTCTTGTTCCATGCCTCGCATCCAGTTTCATGATTAAACCTCGATTATCTATTCCAGTCTAGACTGCGTTTCATGTTCATTGACTTCTGTTTAAGAATAAAGACTTTGATCTGCGTTTGCTTCTGATTATAGTCTCATTCTGTGACAGAATACTGTGCCGACCACACGGAAGCAGCAGCCCAACATGGACGCTGCCGGAGCTGCCGAGTTTGAGGAGTGGCATCGATCGTTCTATGAAAAGAGTAAACTGATAAACGAAAGCCTAGATCAGATCGAACGCCTTCTGGAGCAAAGAGCACTGCTGCAGCAAGCCGGGCCATGCGCCACGTCGACCCCAGCGCAATTTCCCCCGCCCCCGCTGCTGGAGGACTATGCAGGCACTACGCAGGCAGCAGAGCCACATTAATTACTGGGCCTTCCATCTGCCGGGGGACTACACTACGCTATGCAGGCAGCAGAGCCACCTGGATTACTGGGCCTTCCCACTGCTGGGGGACTACACTGCGCAACGCAAGCAGCAGGAGGTCTCAGCCCTGGAGTCCCAGCCTGAGGTCAACGTGCCCAGTGTTCCAGCCCCGTGGTGGACGTTGCCCAGTGCACCAGCCCCGCTGAGGGTGGTGCTCCAGCTGTCTGCGGCCCGGCGGAGGCCGCCGTTGGAGGGGGGTTCTGTCACGATCTTGCGGGCAGATGGCGCTCCGGCGTCGACGTGCACAGACAGCTGCAGAGCGTGACAAGTGACGTGTTATCACATGAAAATATATAATCAAATATTTACAAAAATGTGAGGGGTGTACTCACTTTTGTGAGATACTGTATATATATATATATATATATATATATATATATATATATATATATATATATATATATATGTGTGTGTGTGTGTGTGTGTGTGTATTCACTGTATTCATATGCAGTTAATTTTATAGTAATAATATAGAAATAGTCTGTCAGTACACATACAGTAAACGGTAATTAATAGCAATAATGATTATATTTTAATTAAACCCTACTCAAGGGTTTTCTCTGCTGTAGGCCTGGAGGTTATTAGGCCCCAGAATGCCAAGCTAATGCCACTTAGGGTAATAGCTTGGAGAAAAGGGCATTATATTTTCTCAGAAATTCTACCAATATATTAACATTATCCTTCTAACAGAGTGTTTTCTCTGGCTTTTTCCTTGCCAGAAATAAACTTGATATATATTTGGCTTATTGGATTGCACTTAATTCATTCATCACCCATTTCACCGCTTCCCACTGTGCACATTTTTAATGTATTACTGCTTAACTAATAATAGCAGGGATACACTGACATTTAGTTAAAATAAAAGTTAGACTGTTTCCTTTTTTCAAGGATACACTATATATCCAAAAGTATGTGGACAGGTGAACGTCACATCCATATGTCGGCCGTCTCAACAAAGTTTAATGATAATGATAATGAGTCTTTATTAATCACATATACACTACAGCACAGTGAAATTCTTTTCTTCGCATACCCCATGATGTCAGGAAGTTGGGGTCAGAGCACAGGGTCAGCCATAATGCAGCACCCCTGGAGCAGAGAGGGTTAAGGGCCTTGCTCAAGGGCACAACAATAGCAGCTTGGCAGTGCTGGGGCTTGAACCCCTGAGCTTCTGGTCAGTAACCCAGAGCATTAACTGCCAAGGTGTTATAAATAAGCAGTAAGCACTGATTTAGTCAGTTTTTGGTAGGAACAACAAAGAGGTTTTGCTTTCACACCGAAACACACAGGACAGTCTCCGTGACATGGCGCCTGAATTCGCTGAAGCCTCACATTATTTTTCCATGACTGCCTTTTGGGTGGGATTATGCTGAGAGTGCACGCTGTGACGTAGATAAATTACGGAAATAAATCTGGACTTCAACGAGGCGTTTCGGGCAGGTCTGGAGCAGTGTTCTCTGTTACATAGCATAAATCCCTTTGGGGGAAAATATGATTTTTGGGACTTTGCAGACCTTATACATGCACAAACAGATACAGTACACTCCCAAACAGAAGAAAAACCTGAAAAATCATGTTATGACCCCTTTTTGGAAGGAGAGGCTTTGGTGTTTTAGACATCCTGGGAACAGAGGTACTTCAATAATGTACAGTATTTGACAAATAATGCATTTTTTAAACATTAAAGTATGTTAACCTCTCTTACAACCAAAAAACAACATAATTAATGTTTAAAAATCATGATCTGACCCCTTTAAGTGCATGAATTCTTGCTCAGGTAATGAGATTTTTTTCTTTATCTTTATTTAGTTAGTACATTCCAAATGAATTTGTCAATTTTATAGCCCTGAGAGTTTGACATTTTTAATATGTACAAGCATGAAGCTAATGACCACAAGTATCACATCTTTGCTAATCCAAACTCAACATAAGCTAGGGGTGGGAAGGGTAAGAAAAAGTGTCTACACTCAAATGTACTTAATTATAAACAATTTAGACAGGACATGATATTTAACTCAGCTGTACTTTTGTTACTATTTGTACAACACAATTTGTATATATATATATATATATATATATATATATATATATATATATATATATATTTATAGCTATTTTTAAATGAAATCTAATGGGCATGTGGGGTCTGAGCTCTAATGGATTATAATGGGCATTTAAGGTGTAATCGGCTGTAATGAGCATTTGGGTGTGGGCTGTAATGTGCTGTAATGCATGTTTTGGGTGTGGGATATAATACACTGTAATGCATGTTTTGGTTGTGGGCAGTAATGGGCATTTGGGTATGGTCTGTAATTGGGTATAATGGGCATGTGGGTATGGGCTGTAATGGGGTGTAATGGACATTATGGTATAGAATATAATGAGGTGTAACAGGCATTTAGGTATGGGCTATAATGGGTTGTAATGCTTGTTTTGGTTGTGGGCAGTAATGGACATTTGGGTATGGGCTGTAATAGGGTGAAATGGACATTTGGGTATGGGCAGTAATGGACTTTTGGGTATGGGCTGTAATGGGGTGTAATGGGCATTTGGGTGTGCGCTGTAATAGGGTGTAATGGGAATTTGGGAATGGGCTGAAATGATCTTTTTAGACTTTATCTATCTGGACTGCACTAAGCTATAAAGGACGGTATTGAGCTGTAATAGACAATAATGGGATGTAATTAGCTGTAATGGGTTTTAAGTGGGTGTAACAGGGATTTGGGTGTGGATTGAAAGGGGCTGTAATGGGCATTTAGGTTATGGGCTATAATTGGATGTACAATAATAGGCATTTAGGAAGGGGCTGTAATGGGCTCAAATGATCTTTAATGGGCTCAAATGATCTCTAATGGACTTAACTGAGTGGTAAAGGGCTTTATTCAGTGTTTAGGGTGTGAGCTGTAATGGACATTTGAGATATGGGCTTTAAATGGGGATTTTTAATGGGGATTTGGGTGTCAGCTGTAAGGGTCTGTAATGGGCATTTAGGTTGCAGGCTATAATGGGTTATAATGGAAGTTTGATGTGTGGGACGTCCCTCCCCCAGTCCCCAGCAGGCTGATTGGCATTTCCAAATTGTCCATAGCAAGTGAATGGGTGTGTGAATGTGTGTTCAGTTGAGCCCTGCAATTGGCTGGCATCTCATCCAGGGTGTCCTCTGCCTTGTGTCCTTGTGCCTTGTGGATGGGCTGTAATGGGTGTTTAGGGTGTGGGTTGTAATGGCCTGTAATGGGCAGTAATAGGTTAATGAGTTGTAATAGGCCACAATGAAATATAGTGGTCTGTAATGGGCCGTAATGAGATGTAAGGGTCTGTAATGTTCCTTTAAGGTATAATTGGCATTTAAGTTGTGGCTGTAATAGTCTGTAATTGACAGTATTGTCTATAATGAGCTGTATTCTGCTGTATTTCCATGTAATGAGCTGTAATGATAATTTGGGTTGTGATAGAATGTAATGGGCTGCAATGGACTGTAATAGGCATTTAGTTAGGCGGCTATCGAGCCTCAGCAGAGAAAGCCGAGTGCACGTTATATAGTTATAGATTTATTGTAGGCTGATATGCTGACGTTAAAAACGCTTTAGCCTCGTAAATTACAATGTAAATGGGAGAATGCAGAGTTGAGCACTGAATCATCGCTATATGCTTCGGTTTTATTCAGTCTGAAAGCGAGGCCTCGCTCTGAGCTGACATCTCCTGCTGCTGCGCTTGTCATGAATATAAATGCATGTAAATGTGTCATCATGCACATAGCGTTAGTGTATAAAATAGTGTCCACCAGACAGTTTGAAAATGTCAATATAAATGTATGAAATATTTGATTACCAAATTCCAATCACGGAACCCAATAAAGGTCATTAAAATGTAGATTGCCTAATCACATACCCAGTATAACATTTATTTAATGCTGACACGTCATGTATCAGAATCTTAAGCTATATCACTTTTTTTTTTTTATTCGTTGGGGCTGTTTATTACATTTCATTACATTATTACATAATTTATTAATGTCGGCTAATGCTGAGCTAATAATAGTGGAGTTGATTTCAGAAGAGGAGTGGTGTTCAGAACTTGCCTATTTGTTTGCCGCTTTTAGGCATCTCAACAGATTGATTGAGAAAATGTATGGTAAAAATGGAAATCTTCTTTTATCAACAGACAATTTGCAAGAATTCGGATCCAACTCACCTCTATAGTGCTCTTATGTAGAACAGAGTACACCTGAAATGTTTCCCTTGTGCAGCATTAAAACAGTGCACTGTCTGGCCTTATTGCTGAGCATATGAAAGTCCACAAGAAGAGGTTTAATGTTTACATTCTGTCTTATTGTCTAATTGACTGAGTCCGTGACACCTGGAGTTACTCTTCAATGGAAAGCTCAAAAGACATGCCACTGCAAAGAGTTTAGTTTAGATTTTTTTGTATTTTATTTTTCCTTGATTTTCTCCCTAATTTAGTCTTAGCCAATTGCCACCCAGTACTAAAGTCTTCCCTGTCATACGTCAGGTTCCAACCAGGGAGGGCGAAGGCTATCATGTGCTTCCTCCGAGACATGTGAAGCCAGCCAACCACATCTTTGGCTTTTGGTGCTCTTGCTGTGTCATAGGGTGGTGTAACACACTTGGAGGAAAGTACCGCCCCCTTCTGTATGCATGAGAAGCCCATGATTGAGTAGTGGCAATTTTGCGACTTCCAAATGATAAGGTGAATGCTTTTCTGTTGTGCCACTCGGGAGCCCTTCATGATGTTTTTGAGTGGTGTGCCATGAAATTTGGAAAGTGTGCTACTGATCTACACCACCGCATATAAACACAAGCACATGCTTGAAAAAAAATTAGGGATAGAGAATGCGGACTGACGACAGAAATCACGTTTATTTCTTTGCTGTCAAAACTAATGTGATGTAACATAAAAGCAAGAGACAGTTTAAAATGAGAAATAAAAAGCCTAATACATTGCTATATGAATGAGAGGATGGCAAGCACTGAATTAAATCTAATAGAAGTCTATTGTAAGCATCTGTGAGCTCATGTATGTGGAAAAGGTCAGATGGCGCTTTCCTCTGAGTGTGTTACTTTACTTTATGACGCAGCATGAGCAGCAGTTCAAAAAAATGCATTCGGCTGACTTTACCTGTCTCGGAAGAAGAACATCTCCATTGTATTGTCTCCTACAATGTCCTCTATGCGGAAAAGAAAACCATTTTTTGTGGACTTTATCTAGACAATACTATGAATTAATTAACATTGTCATGTTTATGGATTTAACGGTGGCCTCAAATGACATTCCATAGTTTTTTTAAAAATTGTGTTTACAGCCCAAAACAAATTTCAGAACAAATTATTATGGTTACATCAAACTGTCAGATAATAGTGGTGGACTTAATATGGTTCCTTGCTAAAGCTGTTATCACTGTAATAGCTGTAAGTCTAAGGTCAGAATCAAGCGTAACTGAGACACCTTCAATACAAAGTCCACTCCATATGCATAACTTGTGCTTAAATCTTTAATTATAATGTGTCTGAAGTCTAAATCATGGTGTGCACAATTTTAGTATTAAATTCTCATGAGTTTTGCATAACTCAGCACTGAGTATGACCCATAGCACTTTAAACAGAAGTATATTTTAAAGAATCAGGGTCCCACTCAATGCCGAAATCGTAAAAAAAAGCCAGTGGTGCACAATATTAAAAAATATTTTCACCGCATTTTGCGACAGGACACGATCACACACGGTAGTGTTCAACCGTTTTATGGCAAACAAGAGAGCACGGCTGCGTCCCAAACCGCGTACTTACCATTTATATAGTAGGTGAAATACATGTATCTTAGCTACTATATAGTAGTTACAGTAAGCACGCGGTTTGGGACGCAGCCCACGGGTTCAAGCAGTCGTCTATTTGCACGTACAGCATGACAAATAATTAACCGCACTTGAAGCGTCCGTAAAATTTAAAATAAAAACACCCAAAACTGTATACGGTACCATAATGAAGACCAACTGCATATCGATACGTGAAATTCTGGAGGGACGTCGGATGGCGTGGCGCGGTGACGTAATGGCGTGTGCTGTTAATCGATCTATAACATGTAAAACGGGAATATGAAAGGAATATTCTAAAAGTGACTCATGTAAACACCTTAATCAGAATATTGTTTTATTCAGAATAAGATCAATAATTAGATTACTGCTGTCCATGTAAACGTAGTCAGTGATTCAGACTTTGTACTGCAGACTGTGAGAGCAGCAAGAAGCTTTTTAGAAAATAACTTTGCTTGGGTGTGATTTTAGGGACCTTTTTCAAGTTTTCTTACTAGTACCCGGTGGCTTTGAGCTCTGTTTTAGGCCAAACCTCACGCCTGCTTTGCTCTGTGAGCCAGTGACGCTAACTCTCCTGGGCTGGAAACAACTTACGGTGTCCACTGAAATGAATCAGACAGTCGGAGAGAAGAATGAAAGGATGAAGGTGATAGGATGTCTCTAAGGGATTCGAGGTCACTCAGTAGGAAGATACAGGAGGAATGACTCCTCTCTTCTCAAGTGGTTTAAAGAAAGAAACTGGGAGATTTTTCCTCATTCTTATGAAAAGCCATGCTGGAATTTAACATTGTATTCAAAAAGGCAGGTACTCCAGTGTGTGTCTGTGCCTAACAGGTCATTAACACAATTAAAAGTTTTAATTAGTGCTCAGAAACAGCGTGATGAAGCTAGAATTGTAAGACTGATTAAATTACAGCTGTGCAGCATTTTGGAAAAGAGGTGGTTTATTTTTGGTCATGCAGTCTAACAGGATCTCGTTCAGGCTTCAGTGCTCATGTGAGCATGAATAGATAAATACAAAGTTTAATAAGGAAGAGTATTTTTCATTTAATTCATTTGATTCCACATAAACATGGCATCATTATGTGTGATTAGAATTTTGGCTTCTATACCAGTACCACAAAAAGTACTAACTTACTGGTACTAAAATGGTACCATGGTGTTCAGTAGGTGAGGGGCATCATGTAGCCTGGATCCAAGTAAAATCCTAAAATTATAAGGCTGCCACCTCAGATTCTAATTTACTTCATTAATTGTTGTGTGTAAAAACATATTAAATTGATAAACATCCACAAAACTGTGCTAGCTGACACTAACTAAGAGGCTCTACAGAGGATTGTGTCTCTCACATGAGTAAAATAACATGCCCACAGAGTCAGCGCTAATAGATTAATTTATCCCCTGCAGCTTGAAAGTCACTTTGTGCGTGTAAATTAATAAGACTGAAGGGCAGGGAATAAATGTGCAGAAGCTTGTTTGCACCATTTAAAGACAAAAATAAACCACTCACCGAGAAAGTTTAGACCTATCTAAATTGCGCCTGAGTAAAATACTCATAAAGTTTTATCAAAGTGATTTACTATTGCTCTAATAAAGTTGGTTTTATTTGAGACATTTACTGCACATTCACACCTCCTACAGCAGTAGCATTGAAAAAGAATGGTTGAAAAGCTTTTCATTCACATTTACCTTATAAAGCAAACTCATGTCTCAAACTCAGGAATACAACAGTGTTGCTCACTCACTCACTTTCAGTAAGTGCTTTTCCCCTGCTCAGGGTTGTGCTTGAGCTGGAGTTTATCCTGGGAACACTGGGTGTGATGTGGGAATATAAACTTATCAAGAAAATCAGACACTATCTCACAGAACAGGCTGCACAGCTACTAGTCCAGGTCATCTTGTCATCTCAAAACGACTACGGCAACGCACTACTCCAGGGCCTCCCAGCCAGCTCCATCAAACCCCTTCAGATGATTCAGAATGCAGCAGCGTGCCTCGTCTTCAACCAGCCCAAAAGATCCCGTGTCACACGCCTCTTCATCTCCCTCCTCTGGCTTCCTGTAGCCGCCCGTATCAAATTCAAGGCTTTGATGCTCACGTACAAGACCTTGTCTGGAACAGCACCCTCCTACGTCAACTCTCTCCTTAAGGCTTACGTTCCCTCACGCAATCTGTGATCAGTTAACGACCGACGCTTTGTAGTACCTACTCAGGGTGGCTCAAGAACCTTCCAGAACTTTCCAGAACCTTCAAACTATCTGTCCCTCAGTGGTGGAATGAACTTCCAACCTCAATCCAGACAGCAGAATCTGTCACTATCTTCAAAAAACAGCTATAGACCCACCTCTTCCGTGAGCACGTAACTAACACTAACTAGCTCTTACACCTCTACTCTGCGCACTTTGCTTCTCTAGAACTCAATTATAAACCTTGCATGGTAGCACTACTTGTATTGTTATATTGCTATATCGCTTTGCTTGGATTTCCTCATTTGTAAGTCGCTTTGGATAAAAGCATCTGCTGAATGAATAAATGTAAATAAGCTGGATATGATGCCAGTCCATCACAGGGCACCACGCACACACATTCACTCACATGGGAGATGGGAGGAAGTGACGTTACTGTAAGTTTAGGCAAATGGAAACAGTTACGTTTATTAGAAAATGTCTTGGGCAGATACAAGAAAAAAAGAACTGACAGTGTGTGCTCACTTCTATAAATAAATAATGGATACCACAAAATGTTTTGGAAGGAAAATCATGTAGATTTCGTAAGGAATAAAACTCTCTTTCATTGCTTTAATAGGAACATGATGGAGGATGGAGTGGTGCGATGAAGTGTGATGACACTGAATTCTTCCATAAATGTTAAATAAATCACCATATGGAAATTCTTCACAATAACAACATTTACCCACTTTTTTACAGTACTGTTCAAATGTCACCATTTTGTTTTCAAATGGTCATTCAGTACTTACAGTGATGCTTGAAAGTTTGTGAATCCTTTAGAATGCTATACGTCTGCATAAATATGACCGAAAACATCACCAGTCTTAAAAACACCAAGTCCTAAAATGATCGGTATTGCACTGTTGTCTCATTTGAGCACAAATATCGATGCCCAAAACTTATTGCATCAATTCCCTTTACTACTCTCTCAGTCCTGATATCTAATCATTCCTGGCAGTCAGACATCAGCATAGAGAAAATAGAGAAAATTAACACCTTCTAACCAATCAGAATTCAGAATTTAACAGCACTGTTAAAAAAAACCCCAACCCAAATATGGTCCATTTCAGTAGTCTGATTCTCAACAAAACAGAGGAAATCTAGGTACAGCAGAGTAGATGGTGTTCAGATGACAGAAGACATTTGAAGGCTGCTTGTAAAACGTTTTGGTGACAATAAAGTTGCCAAAGAAATGACAAGTGCTAGATAAAGGAAATCCAACTAATGCAAGGGAAAGAAATTAAAACGTTCAACTGATGCATAATAAAATATACAGAATTTTTTACTTATTCAAATAATAATAAAAAAAATATTGCCTCTGATCACACTTTCTATTTATCATGTTGTTGTTCCTCTCAAACTTCAGTCTGCTGTCCAAAACAGTCCCTGAGTGCTTGTGATGTTGGACCATTTCCACGGCTTCTCTATAAATATATTCCACCGGATCACAACCAGAGAAACACACAATTACAGGCACTACAATAATAAAATAAACCATTACAGTTATAAAGCACTGGAATATAGCAGAGTGTTTGGCTGCAGGCCAATGAAATTTAACAGTAAACTGATCGAAGGGGCTGCATCAGATATAAAGAAAACAAAAATAATAACAATAAAAAAAAATCTAATTAGGCTTGTTTTCTTTTCACATTCTCTTCTCTACTTTGCATGCCAAATTGTTTTTCTATAACAGCAGCTCTGACAATAATGTGAGTGAAAAATCACAGGTTTATATTAATGCGCACTTTCTAACAAGTCATTGTTTGTATAGTAACAGCTCATTCACAGAGATTTATTGAGGATACTCCTCATAAATGGATTTAAAAAAAATGTAACTGTTGATAAGGTGAAATTTTCCAACATGGGACCGAGGAGTTCATTTCTATTTTCTGCTTAATATGACATGCTGCATTTCTTTGTCTTATCGCCTTCCAGAGAGAGAAAAAAGACAGGCCAGTGACTGAGGCCAATTACTGTTTATACTTCCGATAACTTAACTTGTCTCGGTTACGGTCACGTTTTAAATGTGGAGACGGATGCAGAATTACTTTGAATAAATTTCGAAATAAAACAAGAACTATGGAACTTGTGGCAAGGTACAAGGATAAAGAAACAAACAAACAAAAAAACAAGCGAGAGCATAACATGGCAAAGAAAGACAAATATAAAACAAGGGCTATATACACATAGGTGCTCGTTAACAAGAAGGTGATTCAGGTGCAGGTGGTCATGTGACTGTGATGCAGTGAGGTACAGTGGCTGCTGGGAAGTGTAGTTCAGAGTTCCTTCTCTGACATCCGTCCATCCATCTTCTATACCCCTTATCCTTCCTTCATGGTCACGGGGAACCTGGCGCCTATCCAGAGAGCATCAGGCACAAGGCGGGGTACACCCTGGACAGGTGCCAGTCTATCACAAGGCACACTCACATACACATACTACGGACACGTTGGACATGCCAATCAGCCTACCATGCATGTCTTTGGACTGGGGGAGGAAACCAGAGCACCCCGGAGGAAACCCCGGGGAGAACATGCAAACTCCACACACACAGGGCCACAGTGGGAATCGAACCCCCAACCCTGGAGCGAACGTGCTAACCACTAAGCCACCGTGCGCCTCTCTGATATACAGGACCTTTTAAAAAAAAAAAAAAATGATTGTTGGAAAATTGTTGTGGTATAAGAGGAATAAACCACTAATATATATAACCACTAATAAACCCCTAACTCCACTTCATTACACCACTTCATTATTTATTATATTTCAGCATTCCTGTATACTTCATTCCTTGCAAATTATACGTGATTGTTCTCACTCACACATTTTCAAAGTAAAACCCCTGTAGCTCTGACAAATTCACTATAACAGGCCGAAGTGTTTTTTAATTTAAGAAAAAAAAAAAAAGAGTAACGAAAACAATATGATAAAATCCATTGATCAATAAATAATGTCATTTATTATTAATAGTATCTGCAATAAAGTATTCATTCACCACACAGTGTGGTCTGTTAAGAGTAATCTTTGTTTGCTAGGCAACATAACAGACATGTTTGGGCATTCTGTGGACAGAACAATGGCTTTGCTTTGCAATAAAATTGCTTTTATTAGTTTAAAACCTGCACATTACTACAGAATTCAATTATTGTAATGTGGTTACAGGTGTGTGTATATTGAGGACTATACAGCGGCTTGGACCACGGCTCGGCAAACCCGAGCCAAATCTGTTTTGAAATTTAATTTAAACCACAGAGACCATGACCAGGATAGAGCAGATACTGTTGATGAATTATTGAATTTTTTTGGTTCTCAAGGTATCCTGGTGCTCTAGCAATTTGTCCTATCTTACCAAATGTATCAAACTGTCCTCCCATCACATAGGGCACATTTCTGTACAGTAACAATGCTGAAAATCATTGTGATATTTTGTCTACTTTATTACTGTAACCTTGTCAGAAAAGTATTGTTAGTATATTTTTGTAGTTTGTGCTATTATTAGAAAATGCCTCTAGGATTTTCATAAAATATATGGAATGAAGCAGCATGAATTTTTGGGAAGGGTTCATGCAGAGTAACCCTCGGTAGGTCATCTCAGTACATCTCTAGTGTGTTGTTTATTACAGAGGGTCAATCATTTCAACAGCACAGAAAAAAAGCACCATTTTTACATGAACAGGTCTTTAATTCCAAACTGGAGGAAGTGTAATTTATTTGTGAGTATTTATTCCATAGCTTTAATAAGTTCTCGGGCCTGCGACAGCAAAACAAACCAACAAAGCAGCAGGAAAAGAGAAAACAATTGCACTAGCAGACCAAACAGAGCCACGTTTTAATCACATGGTAATTATATTTCAATCATGCAGATGAGTCAGTGGTGGTAGTTAAGCGGCTGCTCATGTGTGTAATTAAAAACGGGAATATCGTCTCAAATCTCTCAGAATGCATTCGCTGGCATCTAATCAGAGTAGCTCGAGGCCCAGTCGTGGCTGCATCTTCTCAGAATCGAATCGTTTTATCTTAATTACCTGTGCAGAATCCATCCAAGTTTTTTTTTTTTTGAGCATGCCAATTTCTGTCCCAGGTATATGGAAAAAAATCTTTAATAAACATGTCTTGGGCTGCCTGTGATATTGAGTCGTGAGCAGTGATGGACTGATGGAGAAGCACATGCTCTGCTGTATACTTTCTATCGGAAATAGATTATCCGGTCCTGTCAGGCGGAAGGGGAAGGAGAGTGCGTGCCTCTCCGTGCTAACTGCCAGGCAGGCATCCAAACTCACCTTCAGCAAAAAAAAAAAAACCAACAGAGTAGGGCTGCACAATTAATCGAATATCGATCGCAATTACGATTTTGACTGCCCACGATTAAATGAATATGATCGACTGCGATATTAACGTTTAAATTTCGTCCTCCGCTCATAGAAAACTCCACTACAGATCAAACCAAGCACTTCCTAAATTTGCAGCCAATCACCATAAAGTGGCGCAGGGATGACGTCATTTTGTAATGCCAGAACCCGGAAACGGTGTTTGCATTTTAGTTTGCAGTTTTGCTGCTAGTGCCAGTGATTGCGCGAGGGGAAATCATGACACTAGCACTATGCTAAATGGCACTACAGAGGTTGTCAGAGACATTAAACCTCATCGCGCCGAACGGGAAAAAACTTTGCAGATAAACTCAGGGCTCTACAGTGCAACCATTTCACTCACATTTGCGACTGAAAAGTAGTTTGTCCGACTGTGAAAAAATATTTATTTGCATCGGTGCGAGTGACCTGTTCAGAGTTGCATAATACAATCGGAATAAAAACTACAGGAAGTTCAAAATGCATCTATACCGCTTCAACAGTTATTTTCACACTGCTTTTCATCACCTCAGTCAACTGAACAATTGTGGAAATACTGCAGAGATGCGATTATGATGACAAGAGTAACACTGACATCATCTGCTTGTATCAACTTCCACCATCTCGCAACCACCATCTTTTATTGATCCCGCAAAATGACCTGAACTTTCACCTGTTCGTGAAGACACAGCGGCGTCGGGCGGAGTAAATGAATAATAATGCTAACGCTACAAGGTGGGTTTAATTCAAACTTCTTTATGATTGGTGAGGAATTATTTAATAATCAAGATTAGCAACTGTTCAGAAGGAGCACACTGCTGCTCTCCTTCACGCTCTTCACTAATTCAAATCCATAGCGTAGTCACTTCATTTAAACTTAAGGTTGCCAAATATCATCAGAAAAGTCAACTCCAGTTTCCATGTTTTGATTTAAGCCTCCCAAAATCCAATATTATCAGCAGAGTACTGGGGCACCGATCTAAAAGGAACAACTGATAAACAAACAAACAAGCAGAAAACTGATAAAATGTAAAGACAGAAAATGTGCTTAGTTATAAATAAATAATTTAATATAAAAACTAGATATTATAATAACTTCATAAAATATAAATAACATGAGAAATGAAATAATGTTTAATTACTATGGGTTGCATTTAATATCAATTTGACATTAAGAGAAGTCCTCTATCTCCTTAGAAAGCTATTAGCCTTTTTCCTAATATGGGTCATGCTTATGCTAGTTTGCTTTTAATTAGGACTCTTTATTGTTTAAGATATTTAAAAATAAATATTTTATGCTTGTTTATTTATCAATTAACCAACAGTATTTCTCATTGCTATTATTTTAATTCAGTTAACAGTGACCATGAGCAGAGAGCTTACATTGAACTGTTTATGACAGACCTCCTGATTAAAGCTTAAACAAAAAGATTGATATCTGGATCGGTTTCGGTCGTAAAACCCTGATCGGTTCATCCCTAATGAACACCATTAAACTAAAGCGCTTTGCATCTGACGGGTAAATGAACTCACCCAATCACATCCTATATGAGATTATTCAGACATCTACACAATATACACAGAGCGGTTTGAGAACTTTCTCCAGCCCAGACCCATGACAGCGGAAAATGTCTAATAGTGTAGCTTTAAATATATTTAAGAGCAGCAGACTTCAAACACTGAACATTGAGGTTTATTGTATTTGTTCACAAGGTGGAACAGGTTAACGATTGTTTTTTGCATACAGTCTGTAAAATTAACTGAAAATATTAAATTTAGTTTATCAGAAGGTAAATGAATTAGTCATGGCTCACACTATGTTCCTAAATTCTGTCATAATTGACAAGCTCAAGTTTTCTCAATGCCTACTTGTGCGTTATACTGTGGCACATTAATGTTACCATCTCTAAAATAAATAAATAAATAAAAATACCTCAACTTCAACTGTGCTCCTACATTTTTGTAATTAACATTAAAGAAATTGTCTTGCATCTCTCCTCCTGTAAACACTGTTATTGCCTTTTCTGCATAGGCCTGAATTGTTTTCATTCGGTTGCATATTGTCATATTTTCATTTGGTTGATGGCATTTTTATTTTTACTTTTCCTATATTTTGGGTACTATTTTATTTATGTTTTGCTTCTACGAGATGATGCACTTTAAGAATCGGTCTAATTTGTTGCAAAGATTTGTACTTTAGCAGGAACGTAGCACAACATGGAGGTGAAAGCAGCAGCCTGTTTATTTAAATGTGAAAGTGCAATAAAAATATGTTGTCACTAAAATCAATGAATAATCGTGATAAATAATCGAGACCTCAATATTGATCAAAATAATCGGGATTATCATTTTGGCCATAATCGTGCAGCCCTACAACAGAGTCTAAACACAGTTTATAAAATTTCAGCTCATAATTTGAAGATGTAAGAACAAAGTAGAAATAACTGGTGGCCGTTGACATAGGTAACACTTTACAGTAACAGTACATTTATAATCATGCACTAATACCTGAATTAATGCTTACTTACATATGAAATAATTATAAGTTCAGGCATGTATTAATCACAAACTAACGAAGAGCTAACCTTAACTACGATGTGAGTTTTATGAATTCATGCATGAATATTGAACACTAAGGACATTTTAGTACGTGTTTGTTAATGAATGTATTCATTACTGCAACCCTTAGAGGCAAACAAAATCAAACAAAATCAAACAAAGATAGAATATGAATGAAACATGCATAATTTCAAATGGTTTATATAATTTGCCATATGCAGCTGCGTACACAAATATCATCGGATGGGACTGGATTACTTTCATAATTTATATTTATATTGAAATCCCAGTATGTACTAGTATCATGCAGATGATGAATTTTATTCATCATAAATTGAGGTATTATTGCATGATTATTCATATACTGTTATTGTAGTGTTATCTTTACATGTAAAGAGGGTGGGGCTAATATTGGGCACAGTTTGTGTAAACTCCACCCTGACCACTCAGAGGTTATCCAGCCCATATTATATATATATATATATATATATATATATATATATATATATATATATATATATATATATATATATATATATATACAGTGAGGGGAAAAAAGTATTTGATCCCCCGCTGATTTTGTACGTTTGCCCACTGACAAAGAAATGATCATTCTATAATTTTAATGGTAGATTTATTTGAACAGTAAGAGACAGAATAACAACAAAAAAAATCCAGAAAAATTCATGTCAAAAATGTTATAAATTGATTTGCATGTTAATGAGGGAAATAAGTATTTGACCCCTCTGCAAAACATGACTTAGTACTTGGTGGCAAAACCCTTGTTGGCAATCACAGAGGTCAGACGTTTCTTGTAGTTGGAAACCAGGTTTGCACACATCTCAGGAGGGATTTTGTCCCACTCCTCTTTGCAGATCTTCTCCAAATCATTAAGGTTTCGAGGCTGACGTTTGGCAACTCGAACCTTCAGCTCCCTCCACAGATTTTGTATGGGATTAAGGTGTGGAGACTGGCTAGGCCACTCCAGGACCTTAATGTGCTTCTTCTTGAGCCACTCCTTTGTTGCCTTGGCCGTGTGTTTTGGGTCATTGTCATGCTGGAATACACATCCACGACCCATTTTCAATGCCCTGGCTGAGGGAAGGAGGTTCTCACCCAAGATTTGACGGTACATGGCCCCGTCCATCGTCCCTTTGATGCGGTGAAGTTGTCCTGTCCCCTTAGCAGAAAAACACCCCCAAAGCATAATGTTTCCACCTCCATGTTTGACGGTGGGGATGGTGTTCTTGGGGTCATAGGCAGCATTCCTCCTCCTCCAAACACGGCGAGTTGAGTTGATGCCAAAGAGCTCCATTTTGGTCTCATCTGACCTCAACACTTTCACCCAGTTGTCCTCTGAATCATTCAGATGTTCATTGGCAAACTTCAGACGGGCATGTATATGTGCTTTCTTGAGCAGCGGACCTTGCGGGCGCTGCAGGATTTCAGTCCTTCACGGCGTAGTGTGTTACCAATTGTTTTCTCGGTGACTATGGTCCCAGCTGCCTTGAGATCATTGACAAGATCCTCCCGTGTAGTTCTGGGCTGATTCCTCACTGTTCTCATGATCATTGCAACTCCATGAGGGAGATCTTGCATGAAGCCCCAGGCCGAGGGAGATTGACAGTTCTTTTGTGTTTCTTCCATTTGCGAATAATCGCACCAACTGTTGTCACCTTCTCACCAAGCTGCTTGGCAATGGTCTTGTAGCCCATTCCAGACTTGTGTAGGTCTACAATCTTGTCCCTGACATCCTTGGAGAGCTCTTTGGTCTTGGCCATGGTGGAGAGTTTGGAATCTGATTGATTGATTGCTTCTGTGGACAGGTGTCTTTTATACAGGTAACAAGCTGATATTAGGAGCACTCCCTTTAAGAGTGTGCTCCTAATCTCAGCTCGTTACTTGTATAAAAGACACTTAGGAGCCAGAAATCTTTCTGATTGAGAGGGGGTGAAATACTTATTTCCCTCATTAAAATGCAAATTAATTTATAAAATTTTTGACATGCGTTTTTCTGAATTTTTTTTGTTGTTATTCTGTCTCACACTGTTCAAATAAACCTACCATTAAAATTATAGACTGATCATTTCTTTGTCAGTGGGCAAACGTACAAAATCAGCAGGGGATCAAATACTTTTTCCCCCTCACTGTAATATATATAAATTATTTAAAAACTATCTTCAGACTGGATCAGTATCTTTAAATCTGAGTGTTGTAGTGATTGAAAGCGGACAGAGAAAGCTAGACTAGCGAGTAAAAGCTAAACTAGTGAGTGAAAATGAAAGTAGCAAGAGTAGCTGCTGTGTAACTGATTGGATCCTGATTCTCGTTGCTTAAGTGAAGTCGCAGGCGGAGTCTCAGACAGGGGGCTGTCAATCAAGCATGCTCATTAGAGTATTAGGTATTAGGCCACACCCATTAGAACAGTCTCAGAGCAGTGGTTTCAGCTGTCTGAGGGAAGTTTGCTTGTGCTTCAGTTCAGTTTTATATTGTGATGTGGTATCATGTAAACTTTTTGAAATATTTACACTGTGTTCTCTGGAGCTTTAAAGCAGAGAGCCAGTCAGCACAGGTAACCGTTATTCATCATAAATTCAAAGACATAGGTCAAAACATGAACTAAACAGAATGCTAAAAAGATGGGAAAAACAAAGAACAAACAAACAAACAAAAACAAACCTAAAAAGAACTCCTTTCTTGCCATCTAGCTTGTTTGCTAACTGTTTTTTCCCTTCTTGTTTTCCTGTTTGTTTACTGGTTTTGTAACCTTTTCCAGCCTGATGAATATATCATCATGCTTTTTTTTTCTGAGGTCCTGAGAAACCCCATTTATTCATGCCGTGATACACTTCCACAAACGTGTTGTGAAGATCAGACTTTGATAGATCTCTGTCCTTTAAATAAAACTCACTCACACCTGATTGTCATCCAGTTAATTGAAAACACCTGACTCTAATTTCACCTTCAATTTAAACTGCTAATCCTAGAGGTGCACATACTTTTGCCACTCACAGATATGTAATATTGGATCATTTTCCTCAATAAATAAATGACCAAGTATAATATATTTGTCTCATTTGTTTAATAGGGTTCTCTTTATCCATTTTTAGGACTTTTAGGACCTCTGATGATGCTTTAGGTCATATTTATGCAGAAATATAGGAAATACTAACTTCAAACATCGCAAATTTCAAGCACCACTGGAACTAGCACAAACACCTATTAACAGGTAATATTTTAATTCATTAGCAAACAGTTTAAATGCATATTACCAGTTAATATTTAAACGCTTTCACAAACAAAAAATCCATACTTATTGTTGGTTTGTTCTAAAAGACAGAAGAAAGCTTTAAATTAAATGAAGGTTAATATATGTTTTAAAAACGACCAGATCTTTTAAAAGGATCAAATTGTTTTCCTTTTGGCCAAATCAGCCTTTCAGTTCATATTAGGTAGTTCTGTCAAGACAGGAAGTAAACAGCAAGCGAAACAGTATGCTACTCAAAAACATTGTGTTCTCTCTTTATTCAAAAGTTACTCAATATATTACTTTCAAAGTTCATATATTGTACAGAAAAGCAATTTATTTGTAATTTCATGATTCCATTCAATCCGTGGCAGTTTTTTTTCCTCTGTTTTGCTCAAAAAGACACAAAGCATTGTGGTGTTTTGCTCGTCGTCTCATCAGAGCTCGTTTTTTCACCATAAAACCTCAGACCTACAAAAAAAGATTTAAATGATAATAATTTAACCGCTATTACTCACCATCTCTGACTCATGAAACCCTTTGGCCAAAGGCGTGATGTTAGTTTCCTAATAATGAAGGTCAATTATATAAATGATGTTTACATTGTGATCCTGCAGGCGTGAGATGGAAGGATATAATTCTCCTCTGCACCATTAGATCTGTATTTGTACATAATCAGCGTGAATATTAAATACATAACGCAGTTTTAAACAGCGACGCCGATTAGAATGGTAACCCCATTTGTAATTGTTCATTCTAATTATATTATTTTGTCACAGCGCTGTTGAATTCTGGACTCTGTTAAGGTGTTGATGAATTTTCTGGAACAGTAGCTCAGACAGTAGGACAGCTGCAAATCATGTGTTTAATAAGTTATCATTTCTATAGTAACAACTCAAGAAAAACTCGTTGATATGGTGAAGTGTTTCTTGCAGGAGATGTTTATTTAACATTTATGGAAGGAGTCTTCAGTGCCAGAGCTTTGTAACAGTCAGAGGTAAAGCTGTCATTTTTCTTGGTTTCTCTGGAATTACTGTTTATAGCTGTTATAACACGAGTGATAACAAGAACGAATTTGTTCGCTGACATTCCACACCATTTACTGTAACTATACACGGATAAAAAGTATACAGTGGTGATTGAAAGTTTTTGAACCCTGTAGAATTTTCTATATATATCTGCATAAATATGACCTAAAGCATTTTCATGCAAGTTCTAAAAGTAGACAAAAAGAACTCAATTAAACAAACAAGACAAAAATATTATGCTTGGTCATTTATTTATTGAGGAAAATGATCCAATATTACATATCTGTGAGCGGAAAAAGTATGTGAACCTCAAGGATTAGCAGTTAATTTGAAGGTGAAATTAGAGTCAGGTGTTTTCAATCAATGGGACTGGATCAGGTGTGAGTGAGCGCCCTGTTTTATTTAAAGGACAGAGATCTATCAAAGTCTGATCTTGACAACACGCATTTGTGGACGTATATCATGGCACGAACAAAGGAGATTTCTCAGGACCTCAGAAAAAGAGTTGTTGAAGCTCATGAGGCTGGAAAATGTTACAAAACCATCTCTAAAGAGTTTGGACTCCACCAATCTACAGACAGACAGATTTTGTACAAACGGATGAAATACAAGACCTTTGTTACCCTCCCCAGGAGAGGTCAACCTACAAAGATCACTCCAAGAGCACGTGTAATAGTCCACAAGGTTACAAAGAAACTCAGGGTAAATTCTAAGCAACTAAAGGCCTCTCTCACATTGGCTAATGTTAATACTCATGAGTCCACCATCAGGAGAACACTGAACAACCATGTTGTGTATGGCAGGGTTGCAAGGAGAGAGCCACTGCTCTCCAAAAATAGCATTGCTGCCTTTCTGCAGTTTGCTAAAGATCAGATGGACAAAGACAAGCCAGAAAGCAATTGGAACAATGTTTTGTGGATGGATGAGACCAAAACAGAATTTTTGGTTTAAATGAGAAGCGTTTTGTTTGGAGAAAGGAAAGCACTATATTCAAGCATAAGAACCTTATTACATCTGTGAAACATGGTGGTGGTAGTATCATGGTTTGGGCCTGTTTTGCTGCATCTGGGCCAGGATGACAATGAATTCTGAATAATACCAGAGAATTCTAAAGGTACAGGACATCTGTCTGTGAACTGAATCTCAAGAGAAAGTGGGTCATGCAGTAAGTAAACAGCTCTAAGCACACAAGTCATTCTACCAAAGAATAGGTAAAGAAGAATAAAGTTAATGTTTTGGAATGGCCAAGTCAAAATCCTGACCTTATCCAACAGAAATGTTGTGGAAGGACCTGAAGCAAGCAGTTCATGTGAGGAAACCCAATAACATCCCAGAGTTGAAGCTGTTCTGTACTGAGGAACGGGCAAAAATTCCTCCAAGCCGATGTGCAGGACTGATCAACAGTTACCCCAAACGTTTATCTGCAGTTATTGCTGCACAAGGGAGTCACACCTGATACTGAAAGCAAAGGTTCACATACTTTTACCACTCACAGATATGAAATATTGGATCATTTTCCTCAATAAATAAATTACCTAGTATAAAACGCTTGTCTCATTTGTTTAACCGGGTTCTCTTTATCTATTTATGACGTGTATGAAAATCTGATGATGATTTAGGTCATTTTTATGCAGAAATATAGAAAATTCTAAAGGGTGCACAAACTTTCAAGCACCACTGTATACTTCTTTACATTACTAAATAGAAAATTGGAATCGTTGACAATTCGCTGTGGTTTAAGACGAATAAAACACTTAGGGGATGTGTTGTTAAAGGAAAATAACTTGAGGGTGGAAACAGTAACTCTAACATTAACACGCAGTGGTTTATTTCTTAATTAATTGATGTAGCGAAAGACTGTGATTATGACTCGGAAGCTGAGGAACGAGGAACTCATCGCTCTTATGCTTGAACAGAGCTGAAAAGCTTATCTAAAGAGATGTGACGAGTTAGCTGATCCGATTTAGCTGCAGGCTAAATTTCTTTTTGAGTGTTTTTCTGAGTGATTAGCGTGTGAATGTGAGAAGGAAAAAAGAAAAGGATTTGTGATTGTAAGAATAGAAGAGCTCCTGGCATAAAGCGTCTTCTCCGGCTTTTCTGTGCTGGCATGATGACGTCGGTGTGGGCCAGCTGGATCTGTTCCTGGACTCCAATCAGCTCTAAATGAAAGACAAATGTACCCAATTAGTCCGACAGCCGGTGCTCGCAAAGGGTCGACTTTGGCTGCTGGCTTGCTCGTCTGGCGTCCTGTAAATATTGACTGTCACTGATGGGGGGAGTGTGACGGTAGCTGTGGATCTGAAAGTGCTGAAAAACATTTGGCTGGTCCCCATGATGAGAACTGCTTAATTTTTTTAACCCAAACTGCAGCCTTTTTTGTTAATTAAAGAGCGATAGGTTTCGATTTAGTTACTGATGTTAAGCTTAGGCTTAGAATTAGGTGTATGTAGGGAAGTATCAATACTGATACTGGTATCTGGTCTCAGACCAGTACCGGGCTGTACTCTGATACCAACAGCTTATACCAATTGATACTGTGTAACGTAAGACTAGTGCACGTTGTTGCTCTAATAAACAGATGGTATGAAATGACAGTGATCTAGACGCAGTTCACGATTAATGATGGCAATCAAAGCCAAGCAGACTGCATACTGTGCTCTTTTCAAGACGAGGAACTACAGCATCTTCCTACAACACAAGTAACCTGACACAGTAGTACGCAGTAGCAAACAATCCTGCAGAAAACGCTTGCTAGGCGAGAAGAACATGTACACTGACAGTGCTAGGGGAGTGAAAAAGCAATTCTTACTGTACCCAGTGTATTGTTGCTGACAACTCACTCTTTTCCAAAACAATTCTATTCGATCCAAGCTAGCTAACGCGCCTAATTTAAAATCAACTAGCTAACATTATAAAGAACAAATCTAATAGCCTGATTTGTTGAGCCACTCATTTGTGTGCTTTTCATGGCCACTATGTAAACCAGGGAAGCATTAACACACCAAAATAACAACTTCCATAATGCCCCAATTGCTTAATACTATAAGAAGGTTACTCGTTTGGCATAAGTATGGGTATCAATATTAACGAGTACTAAAATCTGTGCACTTAGGGGGCTTTCACACTGGTAGTTTAGTCTGAAACAGATCACGGTTTGCATTAAAAACTCGTGCTCGGGTCCGCACTTGTTCAGGAAGTAAAGTAACATTTACTTGCTGTGATAGTCTGTTATCGGTGTTACATGGTGTTCGGCCACACACCATTACATCGCTTGCCCACAGCGGCACCGCCCCCACTGTCATTTAGCTTTTTTACGGTAACAAAATCATTTAGTTCAGTTAGAGAATGGATGCTACAATTATTTATCACATGATTAATTTATCACGTGACGAGAGGGTGGCGAGCTGCCTGACAAGACGAGTGAGGCTAGCTGACTGACAAGACGAGTGAGGCGAGCTGACTGACAAGACGAGTGAGGCGAGCTGACTGACAAGAAGAGTGAGGCGAGCTGACTGACAAGAAGAGTGAGGCGAGCTGACTGACAAGACGAGTGAGGCTAGCTGACTGACAAGAAGAATGAGGCGAGCTGAGTAACAAGAAGAGTTAAACGAGCTGACTGACAAGAAGAGTGAGGCGAGCTGACTGACAAGAAGAGTGAGGCGAGCTGAGCAACAAGAAGAGTGAGGCGAGCTGAGCAACAAGAAGAGTGGGGTGAGCTGAGTAACAAGAATATTGAGGCGAGCTGACTGACAAGAAGAGTGAGGCGAGCTGACTGACAAGAAGAGTGAGGCGAGCTGACTGACAAGAAGAGTGAGGCGAGCTGACTGACAAGAAGAGTGAGGCGAGCTGACTGACAAGAAGAGTGAGGCGAGCTGACTGACAAGAAGAGTGAGGCGAGCTGACTGACAAAAAGAGTGAGGCGAGCTGACTGACAAGACGAGTGAGGCGAGCTGACTGACAAGAAGAGTGAGGCGAGCTGACTGACAAGACGAGTGAGGCGAGCTACCTGACAAGACGAGTGAGGCGAGCTGACTGACAAGAAGAGTGAGGCGAGCTGACTGACAAGACGAGTGAGGCTAGCTGACTGACAAGAAGAATGAGGCGAGCTGAGTAACAAGAAGAGTTAAACGAGCTGACTGACAAGAAGAGTGAGGCGAGCTGACTGACAAGAAGAGTGAGGCGAGCTGAGCAACAAGAAGAGTGAGGCAAGCTGAGCAACAAGAAGAGTGGGGTGAGCTGAGTAACAAGAATATTGAGTCGAGCTGACTGACAAGAAGAGTGAGGCGAGCTGACTGACAAAAAGAGTGAGGCGAGCTGACTGACAAGAAGAGTGAGGCGAGCTGACTGACAAGAAGAGTGAGGCGAGCTGACTGACAAGAAGAGTGAGGCGAGCTGACTGACAAGAAGAGTGAGGCAAGCTGACTGACAAAAAGAGTGAGGCGAGCTGACTGACAAGACGAGTGAGGCGAGCTGACTGACAAGAAGAGTGAGGCGAGCTGACTGACAAGACGAGTGAGGCGAGCTGCCTGACAAGACGAGTGAGGCGAGCTAACTGAGTAGACGAGTGAGGCTAGCTGACTGACAAGAAGAATGAGGCGAGCTGAGTAACAAGAAGAGTTAAACGAGCTGACTGACAAGAAGAGTGAGGCGAGCTGACTGACAAGAAGAGTGAGGCGAGCTGAGCAACAAGAAGAGTGAGGCGAGCTGAGCAACAAGAAGAGTGAGGCGAGCTGAGCAACAAGAAGAGTGTGGTAAGCTGAGTAACAAGAATATTGAGGCGAGCTGACTGACAAGAAGAGTGAGGCGAGCTGACTGACAAAAAGAGTGAGGCGAGCTGACTGACAAGAAGAGTGAGGCGAGCTGACTTACAAAAAGAGTGAGGCGAGCTGACTGACAAGAAGAGTGAGGCGAGCTGCGTAACAAGAAGAATGAGTACCAAAATAAAAGAATAAAATTTTTTCTCCTTATTCTTATACTGACAAAATGGTATGGATCACTTAGATGGCATAGATGTAGCATTAATTAGCTGCCTTGATAATTGTGTCAGTGGAGTGTCCTCACAAGTATCGTAGGACACGTGGGTGTTTGTGCATCACATGGCTCAGAAGTGTGATGGACTTGTTAAAGCAGCGTGTCAGTGTCTCAGTATCGCAGCAGTGTTTCGTCTGGCACTGACGCCTCCACGTCGCTCTCAAAAGTGTGTGACGAGTGTATAACGAGTGTGTATGATGAGATCCAAACACTGTCTACAGATAGACATTTACAGGCATACACAAATATATCTCATGTATATGTATGTTCTATTTTTCGATTAAAAAAAAAACAATTTTTATAAAGATTTTGCTTTTCACTCGATTTAATGACTCATATACACAGCAGACTTGGCCGAGTGTTTAATCTCACTGCTTGCATTATTAACAAATCTTAATAAACAAACGTGCAATAAATATAGGTATTTATGAATTTTTTTAAATCATGGTAAAGTGATGGTAAAGTGACATCGATGATCATGATGGTGCCGAAACTGATCAGTAGATTCAGTGGATAAAAAGGAAAATCGCTTCGTAAGACCAGAGAGAAAATTGTATACACACTCTGCTGTGTGTTATATAGGCCCAAGAAGACGGTGTGTATTACTGCACATTGTCCACTCAGGAGGTATTGAACACTCAGAGCTGTCAGAAGCAGAGTCGTTACTGAGCCATGAACTGTGAAGCCTCTGTTCAGCTCCTGCAGCGTGCATTAGCGAGGAAGTGTTTACTGCTGAATTTACATCCAGCGCACGCTCTGTTTGTGACAACAAAACCTCTGCCGTGGCACTGCGACGCCCCAAACTATCACATCCATCCTGGTTCTGCCAGGACACAGTGCCGAGACGAGTTTAGGGGAGGCATTTAAGACAAGGAACTTTCAGAACAAATTTCACTGTTACAGTGATGAATATATTTAGGGTTAATAGTAAGATTGTTGTTATTGGACCTGATTCATTTTCTATAACAAGCAGCTCTGACAGGAAATCATTTTTACAGTTGACATTTTTAGGCCTCCTTTTTAATACTTAATAACTTTCTAATAGAATCCTACAAAAAAAAGTGTTTCCCTATCAGTCAGGGTACCAAGCAGAACCCTTGTTTTTTTTTTTTTTTTTTTAGAATCTAAGAACAATTACTTATCCAATAAGCCCTTAAAGAAGGTTGTGGGTGAAGCCTCGGTTGCTGCGATGTGAGTCAGGGCACTTACTTAACTTTATGCAGAGAACTATAGGCAGAGGATGTGTGGAGCTTTCAACATTTTGCTCGTTTGCCCCTAAGCAGTTTCAAAAAGTAATCCACTACAGATTACTAATTACTACTTTAAAATGGTCTTTAAAATCTGATTACGTTACTGATTACTGCATGTAAAAATAATCAGATTACTAATTGTTGTACTTTCACGTTACTTTCAAAACCTATCAAACCTACAAAGTGAAACTCATAGTTCATTCTTTAATTGTAGCACGAAAAAGATCAGAAAAAGTTAGATTTATCATAAAACTTGGCTCGGGTGTTTGTCACTGTTTGTAGGACTACCAGACTGATAAAATATCAAACTTTTCTAACTAGGCTAGTTTGGTGTCGCTAGCCAAGGGGAGGCACAGCTAAGCTATCACTGTATGGGTTTAGCTGCTGCAGTGCCATGCAAAGTGCATCATCTTTCCTTCTGCTCTGCTCATATCATGTTCACGTAAACTGGAACTCATACAGACATTTACACTCCTCGTTTTCCTGCTCAGCATCAGAGGATGTTACTGTTTCAGTTTCCCCTTTTATTGGTTTAAAAAAAACTTAAGTATATCCATTTTTTCTCACACTGACTGAGAGCTAGCGTTTGGCAGAATTGAGACACGAGTCAGCCAATAAGACACGAGTCAGCCAATAAGACATGATAAGACACAAGCTCAATTAAGGGATAATTAAGGATTCATAGCTTGAAAAAAGCATTCATCCTAGGACCCATTCTACTAGGCAAACACTCTGTTGTAGGGATTTACAGTGCTGTGAAAAAGTATTACATTTTTTCTGTTTTTTTTTGTACATATCTTATACTAAATTGCTTCAGAAATTAAAACAAAATCTAAGATATAACAAAAGCAACCTGAGTAAATACAAAATACAGTTTTTAAATGATAATGTTATTTATTGAAGCAAAAAAGTTATCCAGTACCAACTGGGCCTGTGTGAAAATGTATTTGCCCCCATAGTGACTAATTCCCCAAATCTATGAAACTGCATTTATAATGGTGTTCAGCTGGACTAGACACAACCAGGCCTGATTACTGCAAACCCTGTTCAATCACATCAACAGAACTTTTTCAACAGTATGAAGTTGGTTAAAAGATCTTACCCAGTAACACACTGTGCCAAAGTTGAAAGAAATTCCAGAATTGATGAGGAAGAAAGTCATTGAAATACATCAGTCTGGGAAGGGTTACACAGCGATTTCAAAGGGCCCGGGATGCCAAAGAACCACAGTGAGAGCCATTATCTCCAAACGGAAAAACTCATCACAGTAGTGAACCTTCCCAGAAGTGGCCGACCTTCCAAAATTCCTCCAAGAGCACAGCAACGACTCATCCAGGAAGTCACAAAATAACCAAGGACAACATCAAAGGACCTACAGGCCTCTCTTGCATCATTAAAGGTCACTGTTCATGACTCCACTATCAAAAAGACACTGGACAAAAATGGCATCCATGGAATAGTGGCGAGGTGAAAACCCCTGCTAACCCAGAAGAACATTAAGGCTCGTCTGAATTTTGTCAAAACACACCTTGGTGATCCTAAAAACATTTAAGAGAATGTTCTGTGGATTGATGAGTTGAAGCTGGAACTGTTTGGAACACAGTAGTCCCGTTACATCTGCGGCAAACCAAGCACAGAATTCCACAAAAAGAATATACAGAATACCTACGGTCAAGCATGCAACTTACAATAATTGAGAGAAAAATGAATTCTGCTCTACCGGTCCACTAATCATAGGGTTGATGGTTCGATTCCCCCACATGTCTCCACTTGCCGAAGTGTCTTTGGGCAAGACACTGAACCCCAAGTTGCTCCCGATGGCAGGCTAGTGCCTTGGTATGTGAGTGTGTTTGTGAATGGGTGAATGAGAAACCGTGTAAAGTGCTTTGTAGAACCACTGAGGTTAAAAAAAAAAGCGCTATATAAGTGCAGACCATTTACCATTTTGTTCACTGGGGGCAGTGAACAAAAGTTAAATCCTTTGGTAGTTCCTCCTCCCTCTACCCAGAGAGAAATCGAATAAAGGATAAAGGAAGGCTATCGTGGGCTGAGATATTACCTGATAACAGGCTGTCATTTTCAAACCATTTGGACGTCTTTTGCTGTTTTTGTAGCGCCAATTGTACACCCACTCAATTACTCATCTCTGCTCCCCCCTTCAGTGTGCTCTCCTGCCTGGAGAAGACTGACGACAGAACATCTCGTTGCGTCTCATGGTGCAGATGAGCAAATATATTTATGTGAAATGTGGCTTGTCTGAGCGCCTGACAGTTAAATAGGGCTTTGATGGAATGATCGCATTTATCCATTAAATATTGTAGCGACAAAACGTGCTGATAAAACCTCCCGGAGCAGCGGCGATGCAGGATCTCTCCTGCTTTATGACAGTCGGATTTCTCCAGTATTCTCCAACAAACAGTGAACTGAACATTAAAGCATTAATATAAGTCAAATAAATACTTAATTGCAACCCCCGAGGACCGTGTCTGCATCATAAAGCATGCTTGTACCCATCGGGCTGCATTTGATATTATTATAATGTCTCTGATTTCAATAACAAGCAGAGCGTTTGTCTGTTTTTTATTTGCATGTATATTTTGTTTAATATGAAACACCCACAGACATGAATATTAAAGCTTAATGTCATCATCTGAATAAAAAAAAACCCATCTACACCACATCCAGCATTTTCCCTTAACCTTATAAGAGCTAAGTGTGACCTCCTGTATTTGCATTCATATATATATATATATATTATTAGCATAATCAAGTGAACCATGTCTGATTCATGACAAAAACGTAAGTTGTTGTTTTTAGCAGTTATTAAACACAAATATTGCATATAAAAGATGAAAATGATGTGCTAAAGAAAATAAAACCAAAAATTTACCCACATTTTCAATGTAAACCCATGAGAATGTGCAGCAGTTTATGAACCAATAGAAGTTACTTGAAGTCTTTATTATCTTTTTTTTATGTGCCATTTTTTCCCTCTTCTTACCTAGCTGCTATTTCTGTAGTCAAAAAAAAAAAAAAAAAATGACACAGTGGAGAACATGATGTTAGGTCTGTTGGTGGTTTTCAAACGCACAAATTATCTGCCTTCATGAAAAGCGGTAGACCTTCTGTCCCATTTCCTACAATCCTGGATATTCATTATTTTTTGTCACATATAAACAGAGCAGAAACACCTTGGTCATGGCGCTAGATGGGAATCAGACTCATCATTAAGAAAGAAACATTTAATTGACAGAATCAATTAAATGCCTAACATTTAACAAGGGGGTGAGAGGAACTGATTTGATTGGACACTTGATGTTGAGGAAATGAGAGGAGATGATTTGATTGGACAGTTTGATTTTTGAAGAAATAAGAGGAGATGATTTGTTTGGACACTTGATTTTGAAGAAATAGGAGATGATTTGATTGGACACTTGATTTTGAAGAAATGAGTGGAGATGATTTGATTGGACACTTTGATTTTTGTAGAAATAAGAGGAGATGATTTGATTGGACACTTGATTTTGCGAGAAATAGGAGATGATGTGATTGGACACTGATGTTTGAAGAAATGAGAGGAGATGATTTGATTGGACACTTTGATGTTTGAAGAAATGAGAGGAGATGATTTGATTGGACACTGATTTTTGAAGAAATGAGAGGAGATGATTTGATTGGACACTGATTTTTGAAGAAATGAGAGGAGATGATTTGATTGGACACTGATTTTTGAAGAAATGAGAGGAGATTATTTGATTGGACACTTAAGGTTGAGGAAATTATAGGAGATAACTTGACTGGACACTTGATTTTGAAGAAATGAGAGGAGATGATTTGATTGGACACTTAGATTTTTGTAGAAATAAGAGGAGATGATTTGATTGGACAGTTTGATTTTTGAAGAAATGAGAGGAGATGATTTGATTGGACAGTTTGATTTTTGAAGAAATGAGAGGAGATGATTTGATTGGACACTTTGATTTTTGTAGAAATAAGAGGAGATTGGACAGTTGATTTTGAAGAAATAGGAGATGATTTGATTGGACACTTGATTTTGAAGAAATGAGAGGAGATGATGTGATTGGACACTGATGTTTGAAGAAATGAGAGGAGATGATTTGATTGGACACTTTGATGTTTGAAGAAATGAGAGGAGATGATTTGATTGGACACTGATTTTTGAAGAAATGAGAGGAGATGATTTGATTGGACACTGATTTTTGAAGAAATGAGAGGAGATGATTTGATTGGACCCTTTGATTTTGAACGAGATGATTTGATTGATTCCTTAAGAGAATGAGAGAAGCAGATTTCATTGGATATTATATCAACACACCTTTTGATAATGTATTCTAACTCAGAATTTTTCTCCACGCTATAAATATATTTGGATATTACTTTATTTTTTCATTTGCATCATGATCTCGGAAATAGATCCCTAAATCTAAATCTTTCTCTTTTTTTCTATTTTGAGTTCCTTAATAATGAAATAAAAAGATCAACTTAGCTAATATTAGACAATTATACAGTTAACATTAGTTAACTCTATTGATTTGGGATGCCACTGAAATATTCTATCTGAAAATGCTCAAAAACAAAAATCTCAAGTAAACATGCAGTGTTGCTTTGCCTCTTTTACTCAGTTAAAGCACATGCACGTGAAGAAGAGTCACAATCTGCCGGAGAGTTGGAATTAGGCGCAACAATTAAGCAGTTCCCAAATGCGAAGCCGATAATATTATTACGTGCTCCTTTACTTCCTTAAACCTGAAATGATAGAAATGTTCGTTTTCCTGTTCTTCGCTTGAGGTTATTGGTCTCTGGACAACATCTGGACAACATCATTTGTCGTACTTTTTTAAAACGCAAGCTTAGTAATTATATTAAAAGGCACAAACCCTGTAAATGTCCACTCTCTCACAACACTTAACTCTTCTGGTTAGTTTGAAAACATTCCACTGTTTGATGGTAATTTTACCGGACGGCTGTCTGCACAGTGACCTCAGGGGCTTGTCCCCAATAGCTCATGTTAGATTGATGTTCCATCAAGAGACAGGTTTTCAGAGAACGCTATATAGAGATACAGGGACACTTTATGAGGCAGCTCCTTGTTTTATGACTCGTAATAAAGACAGGGGCCGTTCTGGCTGAAAAGCTTTTTCTCAGCAAAACCGCAGGCACCGGGCGGTGATTATCCACCTCAACTTTTTTGCTCTGTTACTTGCTGTGACTTCAGGGGGTGAGGAAGCTGATGGATGCCGTTATCCACCTTCGAGTCGAGTGAAAGCGACAGAGGGGGCATTAACCCTGAAATAAAGGCTGCCTCAATTCACTATGGTGCAGACTGAGACCCAGAGTTCATCTCATTTGTTAGGAGAGTAGAGAATGTTCTCTCTCCATTCCCTCACCTCTTTCCTGCTCCCTCAACGATGCTTCGTTACTAAGTGCTATTCGAGCCGTGGTTATTGAAGTCGTGCAGGCGTTTTTTAATCGCCCGCCTCGTTTCCAGAAGCCCACACTTCACACACGCCTGCTATATAAGTGACAAAAGTAAATCTTTTCGATATTTATGTGGTAACATGCGAACAGATATCATTTTAAAGGAAAACTCCACTGTGAAACACCTGTTCATATTGAAATATTTGTGATGCGTTTAATGATTTTATATGTTTGTTGGTGCTGTATTTTCATTATTCTGTGAGAAGCTGAAGCCACAGGGAGACATTGCAGCTACAGGGGTAACCCCTACAAACAAAAGAGCAAAAATTGTCATATTCATGAGAACTACAACATAGAAGTTCCACAACATGGCTTGATATGAGATGATAAGCACAAATCAGGTTCGGTACACATCCGGTTGCAAATTTACCGCTGTTTAAACACTGATGTAACGTATACCTACGTAAAATGGCTGTTTTATAGTCACAAAGTCCATTTCAGCTTTGCAGTTTTTAATTGCGAAGCCTGTCAAAAGCAGCTGAACTAAATAAATGATTCAGTGACTGATACTGATTCATTCACCTTAGTGACTCAATCAAAACAACCCAAAACATATTACTGCAAAAAGAACGATCAGAAATGTCTTAAAACGATGATGCATTACTACAGCAGGATTATTATTACATGCATTATTGGTTCATATTAGATATTCACTCCACGTTCACATCTCCAATACCAACAGCATTTAAACTGAGTCTGTGAAATGGATTTCATTACATTTACATTATGAACACAACACACACACACTTTTAATTGTGTGTTCATAAATGTTTTTTTTGTGTGTGTGTGTGTGTGTGTGTGTGTGTATGTGTGTTGGACTCTTTTCATTTTATACTATACACATAATTATGCACATGTTTATCTGATTTTCCACACAAATTAGTGCTCATTATTTGGGATCTTAGTGAATCTGATGTTTACATGTTGTAGCTTTTTTTTTTTTTAAATAGTGAGCCTCACCACAGTGTAATGGAGAAGCTTCCAGAGCCGAGGCCGATGGAAAATGAAAACGGAGTGCTATGTTTCAGTATGATAACAGGGTCTAAAAGTTTTGCACTATTATGCAAATAACACACAAGCCAGAAGAAAATATTTCTTACAAATACTTTGTTTTTGCACATTCTTTTATATAAACTCAACAAAAAAGAGAAATATCCTCTCACATTCAACTGCTTTTATGTCCAGCACATTTCTTAGCACGTGTAAATATTTGTATTAGCATGAAAAACTTTCAACAACTGAGACATAAACTGAACAAGTTTCACAGACCTTTGACGAACAGAAATAATGAGAATAATGAGTCCCTGAACAAAAGGGGGGGGGGGGGGGGGGGGGGTTGGTCAATATTTAAAGGAACAGTACAGTCAGTATGTGTTGGACTCCAGCTGCTTTAAGTACTACAGTGCATCTCATGCTCATGGACTGCACCAGCTTGGTCAGTTCTTGCTGTGAGATGTTACTCCACTCTTCCACCAAGGCATCTGCAAATTCTCGATCATGTCTAGGGGGTATACAATTGTTCTTCTTTCTACTGGATCAGATTTCCAGACACGTTTGTTAAGTAATGATGCAGGAGGAGTAATTTATGTAGTAATTAATGACCGATTCAGACGGAATAAGTGCCCTCTGTATAAATCACAGAGATGGGAGTGTCTTCACAATGCACACAAGCTCATCACACTAAAAATTCCTTCTGTACTACGTACACCTCATTTTAATACAAACTGATTGTTTGTATTGAGCTTTAAACTGATTGAGCTTTACGCTACATTCCACTTACCTCAGAAGTGGGAAGCCGGAATGTGGAATTACGTCATCTTTCGATCTCTACAAAGAAGAAGGACACCTTAATTAGATTTAACAAGTTAATATGTCTGTATGTTGATTGATCTAAAGCAAATACTTGTATATACAGCATAAGTCATTTAAAGGTAAGAAGTGCTGTTTTGTAGCCATGTTGATTTGACATCACTTACTGCGGCCTGTTGAACAAGTTTTGAACTAATCCAAACCGGGTTAACAGGTTTCATGACGCTAGTTATCAACTTTCGCAGTCAAACCAGGTTTTAACCCTGAATCAACGTTTACTCAGCGTGCACATGCATGTAAAAGCCCGACTTTTGCACCAAACAGCCAATGGCATTCAACATGGAAAAAGGGAGGTGTGCATAATTCCTGTTGAAGAGCAAGAAATGACTATGCAGAAATATGAAGAATTTAAACCTAGACTAACAGCAAAAATGACACCGTCGTGGTTGTCAAAGCTTGAGAACATTGCTGATTGTGTAAATGCCTAATCTTACTTTTATATGCTCACAATGAGAATAAATGTATTTTCATTTAATATGAATGTAATTCTTTTTATTATTAAATATTAATAAAATAAAGATCAAATTGTTGAAAATATATTAGGACAGGAGTAATGCCACCGCATCCAAATATGTACCACAAAGAACCACAAAGCAATACAAGCAATACATACTGTTGGGGGAAATAAGTATTGGACGCGTCAACATTTTTTTCAGTAAATATATTTCCAATGAGGCTATTCACATGAAATTTTCACCAGACATTCTTATTAACTCAGGAAATCCGGAAATATAAAGAATTCCCAACATTAAAGTCCATAAATGAAGTTATGTGTAATAAAGAAGAATGACACAGGAAAAAAGTTTTGAACACACTAAGTGAAATTTATTTAATACTTAGTGGAGAAGCCTTTGTTGGTAATGACAGCTTCAAGATGCTTCCTGTATGAAGAAATTAATGGGCCACAGTATTCAGGTGCGATTTTGATCCTGCTGGCATCTCGGACACTTGTGCTGCTCCCCCAGCAGACCAGAGCATAGTAGATGGCGCTCATGACCACAGACTGGTAGAAGATCTCCAGCATCTTGCTGCATACACTGAAAGATCTGATGTTCCTCAGAAAATAGTCTGCTCATCCCCTTCTTGTACACAGCGTCAGTGTCGTTCAAGTGGACACCCAAGTACTTGTAGTAGTGCGAGCAGCCGTGCGAGTTGCGTTTGATCGTTAGTAGGTCACATGACCAGAACATGTTTGTCGGCTGTAGTTGTGCTAGGAACTCAAAAAAGGACGTAAAAAACAAATTTCTGCAAAATTGGTGGAATTGCAAATGCTCTAAATTGTTTGGCCTGGTCTTTCACAGTGATATTTGTTGGTAAATGAGACCTTTTAGCTGTACTCATATTCGATGCACGTGAATCAAAGAGGGCTTTGATTGAATGCATGCTGTGATGATGTCACATGACGCATCTTCGCCCAAATCTGTGGAAAATCTGCAACAAATTTGAAAAATTGCAAGCTCCTCCACATATTGTGGAGTTTGCTTGATTTTGCATTCATTTCTGCGAAATCCTGGAGGGAGTGATATTTTATTGTTCTATGTTTTAAGTGGACGAGGTTTCATTTTGGTTACACAGCATGAGATGAAAGAAGAGAGTGCATCATTGTATTTATGGTGAAATGAAAAACCTCTTTTCCTACAGGATATGTGGCACTGGTGGCTTGTTGGTTCAGGCTCTTGGTTACTGATCGGAAGGTCAGGGGATTCAAGCCCCAGCACTGCCAATCTGCCACTGTTGGGCCCTTGAGCAAGGCCCTTAACCCTCTCTGCTCCCAGGGTGCTCTTTCATGGCTGACCCTGTGCTCTGACCCCAGCTTCCTAACATGCTGGGATATACGAAAAAAAGAATTTCACTGTAATGTATATGTGACTAATTAAGACTCATTATCATTATATAACACTTTCTTTACCAAAAGGTAATCATCTGAACATACACCATGACTTACCACAAAAAACATAACAAATTCTATTTTTACCTCCATAACCTCACTGTTCACTGTTCTGGGTTCTGTTGGGAATCGAGTACAGTTGTTAAATAAAAATGTTTTTATTTCTGTTGAAGAAATATTGGAACTTTTTGGGTGTTGTTTTAGTTTTTAGTTTTGTCTCTGTTCGACAACTCATTTCCACTAGTTCCTGTTTTCACTCTATTTTTTTATTCATTAGTGGTGGAAACGCATTGCTCTGACTTTCAAGATTGGAAGTCATGTTATTACAAACTGCCGCAGGGCTGCAGTTTAACCCTGCTGTTTTGTTGAGATTGCTTATATCTACTCCTAATTCTGGTTCCAAGAGATGCCTGTGCTGCATGTATGAAATAATGGTAATTCCAATATTAACTGATTTTCTGTCTTTATTTCTTTAGAACTGATTTCAGTTTAATAATGGCTCTTCATATTCACTTGATGCTCGGTTTGCTCTTTGAAAGTGTATTTTGCCCTTTTAAACTCGTCCCCAAACCCCATCCGCCCCCCCAACACACACACACACACACACACACACACACACACACACACACACACACACACATACAGTATACTTACATCACTTCAAAATCCATTTGCGATCAACAAGCAGTTGGATTGAAGGCTGAAGTGCCATAAAAATCATATGTCGGTCCCAAAGGTAGTTCCTGTGGAACACTTAATATTTCATCCCTAGCAGACGCGGCTTTCATCTCATCAGTCAGCTCGAGGGAGGGAATGATGGTACAAGGGAATGAGGGACTGAGCTCCTCGCAGGCTTAGAGCACCAACCAGTTGCTTTAGTTGGATAAAGAGAATCAGAGCAGAGTGATCTCAGCAGTTGGTCTTTGCTCACATCCACTAGCACACTTAGTTGTAGTAAGATTATAGAGATTTTTTTAATCCAAGTGCACTCCAATTACATTGGCTCAAAAAAACTCGACTCGAGCGAGACTCCCCGCAGGCCATAGACAGTGGCCGGAGGCAGCACTCCATGTCTTAAATTAGTTAATAGCTCCCTCGTCTCCACCCGCTGTGCACTTGTCTGCTGTTGTCAGCATTTATTTCAGTGGGTTTTTTCCTTCGGTGTGTGTGATGTGCAGATCATGGCGCACCACAGAAGCATTGCAAAAGCAAAAATGAAATGCACACAAATGAATAAATTATTGATTAAAAAGAACAAGTATATTCCACTACAAATCTGTAATCTCCTTCCACACACTAAAAGTGCATTAGGAATAAACTGAGACATGTACATATATGAATAAAAAATTTAGGAATTCCTAGATTCCTTTTACTCCAGAGTTTTTTGTTACATTTCTATTGACATTGTGAGATTGTGACATTGTATAACCGTTCATTGCTAGTATTTAAACAATGAATAATAAAATTAAACATTAAATAATAGTTTAGCATTCATTGGTGCATGGAGCTGGATGTGAAGCCTATCTCCAAAAAATTTTAATTAAATATCTATAGCAGTGACAAACAACCCAAATATAAAAACCATGATTTCAGTTAATATGATTCAAAACCATAATCAGCCTTGAGGTGAATTTGCTGTAATTTGCTGTGTTATTACCAGATGCAGAAAAAAAACACACTCCACTTGGACAAAAGTATCTGGAGTACACACAGTATACTTGCAAAAAATATAGTTGGCTGAATACAGTCCATTGGTCCTAAATGTAGTCAGTATTTTGTTATGTAAGTAATAAACACTGTGAAGTAGTGTAAACGCCTCTGTCCTGAATATTTTCCTGTGTTGGAAAACTTAAACTTACGATTTTATCTCTGACTGTTACTGACACTGGAGACTCCTTCCATAAATGTTAGATAAACATCTCTTTACAGAAAATGTCTGGGGTAACCCTGTTCCCTGAGAAGGGAACAACCCTTACCGCACACCTTATAAGGAATAAAGATTGCTTCCACTATCCAAATAGAGATGAGCTGCTTTGACACAGCATCACCTCTACGGTCACTGGCCATCAGATCAGCAATCGATCCGACTTACGCCACTGGCCAGAGTGGTGGATGTAAGTACAAAGAGCCCCCACTGGACACAGTAGGTGCAATCTTCCTCGTTCAGGTGTAAGGAATGGAGGAGGGGAGAAAGCCTGCAACAATACCGGCTGGGCAGCAGACGTAGGCATTTAGGAATAATCCGGTCTAGGATATAGGGAGGCCTTGGCTAATCCGGGGCAAAGTCAAGGCAGGAAGGGGCAACAGAGATGTCAGGGCCAGCCAAAAGTGCTACCTTTAAGGTCAGAAGCTTCTCTGAAGCCCTTCTTTGAAGGGCTCAAATGGGGCGCCTGACAGACCTTTCCGAACCACAGACGGTCCCAGGATGGTATGCGTGGTCTGCAGATGGGCCTCAGCCGTCTGACACCATGCATAAACCTCGACGTTAGAGGATGTTGCCCCACAGAGGCTCCATCAATATCGGCATGGCTCACCAAAATGGCAGGCACATAGACCCTAACTGTAGAAAGAGCCAACCCTGGTGAGAAACGTTCCTGTAAGAACTCCAGGACTGTAGATACCCAGTTTACTGGGTCTCACTGGCGTTCCTCACACCACGATAAAAAAGTTTCCACTTGAATGCATACAATATTCTCATGGATGGTACTCTAGCGTTTAAAATGGTCTCTACAACTTCTGGGGCCAGACTCACAGTTTCCATAATTCCATCTGAGGGTGATAAATCATCCTACAGCGTGAAGCTCACACAACGCTGAGTTCCCTTTGAAAGAGAAAATTACCATAACACCAGTTATTAATTTTTTGTTGTTAAATACCAGCACATTTTAAAATCTGTTTACAGGTCCCTGTGAATGAGCTGTTAGTATAGAAATGATAAATATCAGCACCAGTGTATTAATCTTGATTAAGTATCTCGTGGCTTCATAAGTTTTGTAAAATGAGTAACTGTTGTAGTAACTGTGCTTGATCAAGGTCTATTTTATAAGTTGTTAAATAATGAGGGTGGAAGCCATATTGCCAAATTAAATCAAATTTGTAGTGATTAATATGATCAGTACAATTAGAACTTTAATGCAGCAATTTATTGCTAATATACCAGACTCCGGTTCTATTTTTATCAACGCCTGCTGTATATCAAATTAAGTTAAAAAATTTATTTATTTTTTTAAATGGTCTCTCGCTTTTATGCTTCATTGTATTACATTAGACAGTGAAGAAAAAACACTATTTCCTTCTTCAATCTGCATTTTCTATCCCTGGCTTTTTTGGGCTTCAAGGCTTTTTCAGTCTTGTGTTTTAAAGTGGTGGTCTAGTGCTATCGAAAAACTGAATGTGGAGCTGAGAAAATTAATTTCATCAGCTGTGTAGCCCAATGCAAATTTCATGACATAAATATTATGAATATACACCGATCAGCCATAACATTAAAACTGTTTAATTCACTGGTGATGTGAATAACATTGATTATATCGTTGCAATGGCACCCGACCGTTGTTTTGAGCAATTGTCAAGGGGTGGGATTAATCAGGCAGCAAGTGAACGGTCAGTTCTCAAAGTTGATGTGATGGAAGCAGGAAAAATGTGCAAGCGCAAGGATCTGAGTGACTTTGACAAGGGCCAAATTGTGATGGCTAGACGACTCGATCAGGGCATCTTCAAAACGGCAGGGCTTGTGGGGTTGTTCCTGGTATGCAGTCCTTTCTGCCTATCAAAAGTGGTCCAAGGCTCATTGATGCATGTCGGGAGTGAAGGCTAGCCCATCTGGTCCGATCCCACAGAAGAGCTACTGTAGCGCAAATTGCTAAAAAATAGGTTCATGCCAGCTATGATAGAAAGGTGTCATGACACAGTGCATCACAGCTTGCTGCAAATGAGGCTGTGTAGCTGCAGACTGGTCAGAGCTGACTCCTGTCCACCACAGAAAGCACCTACAATGAGCACATGAGCATCAGAAATACACCATGGAGCAATGGAAGAAGGTGTCCTGGTCTGATGAATCAGTTTTTCTTTTACATTGTGTGAACGGCCAGGTCTGTCACTTACATGGGCAAAAGATGACAAAAGGATGCATTATGGGAAGAAGCAAGCCGGAGGAGGAAGTGTGATGCTCTGGATAATGTTCTCCTGGGAAACCTTGAGTCCTGCCATTCATGTGGATGTTACTTTGACACGTACCACCTACCTAAACACTGTTGCAGACCACATACACCCCTACATGGCAAAGGTATTCCCTAATGACATTGGCCTCTTTAAGCAGTATAATGCACCCTGCGACACTGCAAAAAATGTTCAGGAGTGGACTCAGCCTCCAAATTCCCCAGATCTCTATCCAATTGAGCGTCTGTGGGATGTGATGGACAAACAAATCTGACCCACAGAGCCCCAACATCGCAACTTCCAGTACTTAAAGGATCTGCTGCCTACGTCTTGGTAGCAGATACCACAGCACACTTTCAGAGGTCTTGTTGAGTCCATGCCTTGATGTGTCAGAGCTGTTCTGGTGGCACAAGGGGGACGTACACAATATTAGACAGGTGGTTTTACTGTTATGGCTGATTGATCTATAATAGTCTGATTCCTCTCAAGAATCTTTGTCAAGTACTGGCCACTTCGTCTCTGGCTTGTAGATACAATTGAATTGAATTTTCCTTGACAAAGGCTCACATATTGGTAGCATCTACGGTGGGAAATTTGTTTTTAGTTTTTCTATAGAAGCTTTCTAAAGAATAATCTCTGCTGTATTTATTTTTTTCAAACGTGGCTAAACTATAAGGGAAGCTTAGAGCCAACAGATTAGCACTGTGTGCAAATCTGTGCAGCAATTCAACAGTAAATTCGATATACTACTGAGAATGAAAAAAGAAAAGAAAAAATAAAAATAAATGCCTTTTCTGGACATATAAGAAAGGATTTTATAAGACTATATTTATTGAAAAAAACAAAACAAAAATAATTGCTGATTCCTTTCCAATAAGCCTCTGTTTCCCACAAAGCTGGCAAGAAAAGAGGACACACCGAGTGCAGTATCTGTGGAATCGATGTGACAGATTGTGCTTGCAAAATAAATCAAACTCCCGTAGCTCCAAAAATCATTACTGTTTAGTAGAAGTTGTTAAGATTCTGTCTGCCCCCCCAACCTCACCTCTCGTCTCATCTTGTCTCGTCTCTTTTTACTGCTGCTACAAAAAGCAATAACATTACAGCAATAAAAATATGGATGATGCATCAGATGTCTTGGGGGAATCATCTCTGTGCTAACTGTTTATTCTGCCTTCTCTACAGATGTCTCTCTATATATCGCTTTCATTCCATGTGCTGTATTAATTACAAATCAAGATGCATGATTTCTAATTTGGGGATTTAAATCAATGAAATAAAACAGAGGGAGAGCTGTAACAAGAAAAATACCTGAAGTTTATAAAATACACTGTAACAGTATGTAAAACTGAATGTTACAAAATCCTGTATAAATAAAGCACATACGTGTTGTAATGATCTTCCAAAATGGATGTTAAATGAACCTTAAATGAATGAAATTGGTTTTTTAATATCTATACTTCCTGATCGCCACTTTTAGGCTTCAACAAGGATTTTAACCTGGATTAACTCAAAGTTCTATTAATCCCAGTGTTTATCAGGATTATCTTTAGTCCATGACTTCAAATAGTGCCTTCATAGTGAAATTCAATCCTGTTGCTCCTTTACTTTCAACTCAGATTTTAACTGTGGTTAGGGATTCATTTTAATCTTGAATCTGGGGTGGTAGAAATATCCAAAATGGTAGTATTTATTCAATGGATGTTTAAAATATTCCTCAAAAGGAAGTTCTTATGCTTGGTTTTATTTAAACGGGAAAAGTGTTCATAAGGATTGATCTCAAAGGAAACATTATTGACTACACCCTAACAAGTGTTATTATGGTTGCTCTACATCTCCTAGATTCTCTACAGTCCATTCCAATGAAAGAGAACATGCCCATGCCAGTCATTTATAGGGTTCCTAACTGAAGTGATGAACAGGACTGAGTTCAAAGGGTCCCGGTGAATGAGCTGTTACGATAACGCTAACGTATTAGTATAAACCTCTGATTTGTAGCTGCGCTATTATCAGAACTGTTCTTTATTGTGGTTTAAGCAACAATAAAACAACGACTTTATAAACGCACATTTGGTACAGTGCATTTCAGATGGCTTTATTTTCGAACCTTGAGAGTCAATGTGAAAGCTGGAGCCTTTATAGGGTGTAATACCTAGTCATGACCACTTTAGAATGAATTGAAGATATTGCCTTCAACTCAGTGCAGTGCATTGTGTAAAGAATGCAAGTAGTGGAAGGATTACAAAATGCAATGACTCGAGTAAAAGTACTGCTACTACAGTAGGGTTGTCATGATACCGTTAACATATCTTCCGATACTATACCAGCTGAAGAATGTTGCCAAGTAGTATCACGATACCACACAATACTGTGTTAATTCATAATTCAGATCGACAAAATGAACCAAATTGACAGAAGCACATAGATATAAATGAAAACAGACAAACCGAACTTTCCTCTGAATATGTTATTAATGAGATTGAATAACTGGCTATGTGAAAAACTCAAGCACAATCATACAATTGGCAAGCAACTAATTCAATGTGCCACATATTTGATCTATTGTTACCAAGAGCAATGAAATCATGCAAATGGAAATTGTCCTCAGAGTACTAAGAATGAACACATCATTAGGAATAAATAACGCTCACTTGCTAGCAAACAAAAACGTTAGTGTTTACACATAGCAGTTAGCATAACCTTAGCTCGCTTCGGCTCATTTTAGTATTTACACACAGCGGTTAGCATAACGTTAGCTCACGTTGGCTAATTTTAGTATTTACCCACAGTGGTTAGCATAACGTTAGCTCACGTTGGCTAATTTTAGTATTTACCCACAGTGGTTAGTATAATATTAGCTAACGTTGGCTAATTTTAGTATTTACACACAGCGGTCATTAGCTTGCTACAGTAGCTAGCTTGCTCATGTTAATTCATACAAGTTTCTAGCAGCATGGTTAGCTATTTTGCGAAGATGCTCATTAAACATTATCCTGAGCATTACGTACAGGCTGTAGCAGCATTTAGATATATTAACTAGGTGCTTATAAAATATCAGAAAATCATTTTCTGACCAGTGGCTTTGTGTTAATTAAAGTTAATTAAAGAATTATTATCTGTGTCTGTAATGGTGATCAAAAATGAATGTATAAGTTACAGTGAGCCATGTACTCAAGTATTGTAACAAGAGTATGTGTAGTTGGTTACTTTCCACCCCTGATTATATTAGAGACAGACTATGGGTGCATTATTTGGATACAAACCCTGAGCAGTGCATTATGGGATTTTAGATGCACACTGGATATTCCTACAGATCCCTAAAAATACTCCCAAATTAAGAAATCAAGATTGTAATCACTATTTTGTTTCAAATTAAAATTAAACTTTAAACTCTGTGGAATCTGAAGTGTTGTCGGTTGAGTCCACACTTAAAAGTTAAACAATCTATGTAGAACTTTCAGGCGATGCTTTATCATGATATCTATGTTGTTCTCTGAGTGGACAATCAGTGTCTGTGACCCTAGCCTTCACAAATCTCCTGCACCTCTCTTTCACCCTGAATAAGTGAAGCAAAATCAATAGGGACTCTCAGGAGCCTCAACCAGCCCAAATATCTGTGGAGCACTGCTCCAGCTCGATAATGATTCAGTCTGTTTCGGAAAGTGGGCCAGCAGACAGTGCACAATGTCAGAGATAAATAACTCTCAGTTTGCAGCGTGGTATGAGGATCTGAGCAGCTGCTGCACTTCAGATCTTGGGTTAAAGGTCTTATTGCAGAGGAAGTGAGTATAATGGAAAAGATGAGTGATGTCTCTCCCTGTCTTCTTTTCTACTTGGCAGTGATGGATGGCCGACTGTTGCTGGAGGGTCTGCCAAGATTTGGCGCCGTGCCTACATACCTGCCGGTGCAGTACCAGGTGCTGAACGCGGAGCTTGCCTTCTTCCTCAAGGAGGCCAACCAAGACATCATGAGGAACTCCAGTCTACAGGGACGCACAGAGCTCTTCTTCATCCAGCAGGCCAGGAGGAACCCTGTGGTCAATGCTAGTTATGGACCCTTCTCTGTGCAGCAGCCCGTACCCATGGAACTCCTTGATCCTGGGATCTTCAACAACCCAACAACATCTTCTTTGTCTTCATCTTCTTCATCTTCCTCTCCACTTTTCACTTTTAACTGGAAGATTCAGACCTTCATCATAAGCGAGCGCATCCACCTCAGCTGGCCCAAGGTTCAGGTCTTGTTCTACATCGTAGGCCGAGACTGGGACGACTACAGCACCATGGACCGTCTCCCTTGCATCCGGATGTTTGCTTTTCATGAGACGCAGGAGGTTCGAGGCATGTGTCATTTGAAAGGGGAACTGGGGCTTTGCGTGGCCGAACTGGAGCCGCTGCCCAGCTGGTTCAGCCCACCTAGCGTGGTGCCTGGGAGACAAAGAGCACCTCAAACTGAAGGCACCCCTGTGGAGCTCTACTACAAGGTACAGTCCACTGAAACTGGTGAATGCGACCCGGAAAGTTCCCGTAAGGCACGTGCCATCCACTCTGAGTCACAGGGGCCGGCTGGGTACTTTTCAGGGCCTACGCCCATGCGGAGGATTGGCAGTGTACGTCTGTTTCAGCCACTCTCCGAGCTTCGCCTGGACAGGAACTTTGTGTTGATGGTGCCTTCCAGGCCTATCAGCCAAAGGGAGACAGTGTCGGTCTTCCTGGCTACTTCTGCTCTTTCATCGGTGGAGATCTTCACCCTCAGGTGAGAGACCTGTTCTGTTGCTTTGCATTAGTTTTTGAGTAGGGCAGGGGTATTCAAATAAAAATTGTAATGGTCCATTTGCATAAAATTACAAGGCCCGGATAAGCAACAGCATGACAGAACCGCAGTTATCTTTTAACGCTTAATATTAACGATTAGTTCATCGCTATAAATAAAACAATTGAAAGTTGTTTTGTGTTGTTTTGCTGTGGTGCGAATTGTGTTGACCTTTTATCTGATGTGACTTAAAAGTAAGGGACTTTTTTTAAGCCCTAATAAGATTTATAAGAGTTTTGTGGAACGACAGCAGACAGCCAACCTTCGTGTAAATAAGTGTATGAGGAATTAATATTCATATCTTGTTGTTCTTCCTCACACCTCCCAATCTAAATCATTACCGGCACTGTTCCCTGAATTCAGCCAATTTGTTGGGCAGTATGAGCATTAGCTTATAGCTTAACTGCTTTTGTCTCAGATGAATGATGATGAACTTCAAGTGATTTTACTCTCAGTAGGTACCCTGATGTTCTCCTTTTAAACATATATCAGCTCTGTGAGTATATGGGGGTTGTTAATGTATCCATTAACTTTTGAATATACAGTGGTGCTTGAAAGTTTGTGAACCCTTTAGAATTTCCTACATTTCTGCTTAAATATGACCTAAAATATCATCAGATTTTCACACAAGTCCTAAAAGTAGGTAAAGAGAACCAAATTAAACAAATGATACAAACATATTATATTTGGTAATTTATTTATTGAGGAAAAAGATCCAATATTACATATCTGTGAGTGACAAAAGTATGTGCACCTTCGCTTTCAGTATCTGGTGTGACCCCCTTTGTGCAGCAGTAAATGCAACTAAACATTTTCGGTAACTGTTGTTCAGTCCTGCACATCAGTTTTGAGGAATACTAGCCCATTCCTCAGTACAGAACAGTTTCAACACTGGGATGTTGGTGGGTTCTATTCAATTCAGGGCATTGACTTGGCTATTCCAAAACATTAACTTTATTCTCCTTTAGCCATTCTTTGGTAGAACGACTTGTGTGCTTAGGTCTTGCTGCATGACCCAGTTTCTTTTGAGATTCAGTTCTCAGACAGATGTCCTGACCTTTTCCTTTAGAATTTGCAGGTATAATTTAGAATTCATTGTTCCATCAATGATGGCAAGATGTCCTGGCCTAGATGCAGCAAAACAGGCCCAAAACCATTCTCCTAACATAACGCTTCTCATTTAAACTGAAAATATCTATTTTGTTCTCATCCATCAACAAAACATTTTCCCAATAGCTTTCTGGCTTGTCCACTTGCTCTTCAGCAAATACATATGGGCAGAAATGTTCCTTTTTGGAGAGCAGTGGCTTTCTCCTTGCAACACTGCCATGCACACCATTATTCAGTGTTCGCCTGATGGTGGACTCATAAACCTTAACATTATCCAATGTGAGAGAGGCCTTTAGTTGCTTAGAAGTTACCCTGAGTTCCTTTGTGACCTCGTGGATTATTACATATCTTGCTCTTAGAGTGATCTTTGTTTGTCGACCACTTCGAGGTAGGGTTAACAATGATCTTGAATTTCATCCATTTGTGCACAGTCTATCTGAATGTGGCGTCCAAACTCAGAGATGGTTTTGTAGCGTTTTCCAGCCTGATGAGCATCAACAACTCTTTTTCTGAGGTCCTCAGAAATCTCCTTTGTTCATGCCATGATACACTTCTACAAAAATGTGTTGTATAGATCACACTTTCATAGATCCCTGTTCTTTAAATAAAACAGGGCGCTCAGTCACACTTGACTGTCATCCCATTGACTGAAAACACGACTCAAATTAATTTCACCTTCAAATGAACGGCTTATTCTGGAGGTTCACATACTTCTGTCAATCACATTTATGTAATATTGGATCATTTTCCTCCCTCAATAAATAAATGACCAAGTATAATACTTTTGTCTCATTTGTTTAACTAGGTTCCCTTTATCTATTTTTATGACTTGTATGAAAATCTGATTCTAAAGGGTTCACAAACTTTCAAGCACCACTGTATATCTCGCTTCAAAGAAACAGAGAAATAAGGGAAATCAGAAAATCTGTAGCAATAAAATTTCAAGACTTAAAAGAAATTGAATTTGATATTTTATTTAAACTAATGATGTTGTTGAGGATTAGTGTATGATTTAAAGAAGCACACATTAAACACCGAACATGTCTTTTCTGATATCCAAATTTTTTTAGCAAAATGTCAAATTGTGTACTTTTCCTGTTTTGTTTTTGCTTAACTTTTACTGTAACATTGAACGTAGCTGCTGTTAGGATTTGGAATCAGATTGAGAATCAGAAATAATGAAGCACAAATTCAGCTTTTTTGTTTTTACCCTATGTTGAATCCACTCAGAGAGAGTTTTAACATGGGTTTGTAATATGGTTAAGTGCAGGCTTTTTAAAAAATTTTTTTTTAGAAATCTGCACCGATGTTGGTCTTCTCTGTAGTTTTTTTCTCCCCTTAGCCGAGCACATGTGTTCACCTTTTCTGATGATTAGATCTTCCAAAAGGGTTCGGTCTCATCTCTGCATTCGTGCAACAGTGACTAAATGTCTTTTGTGAAGTCCTCACAGGAGACAGGAGATAGGAGGTCTTGCTCTGTTCTCATCTCAGGCTGGACTCCAGCTTGTGTATTATTATTTTTTTCAACTAGACAGCTGGGTGCTGATGATATGGAAGTTGTTTTTAAAGTGGTTTTTTTTTTTAATTTAAAATTTTTTTTTTTTTTTTTACATTTTTAATTTATTTTATCCGGCTGTAGATATGTGGAGAAAATGTGCGTGTGTGCGTGTGTATGCGCTCCTACAGCTAGATCTCATCATCAGCCGAGCAGTGATAATCTGGGGCGATCCTCACCATAAGCTTCCCTGAATTGGATCTGCTTCAAGAAAAACCAACATGCATGTCTCCTCTTATAAATCACATTAACACTGTAGGTGTTTTTATTTTAGACTGTAAAGACCCTAACACATGAGCATATTACATTTAGACTAATGTAAGTATGTCATAACTTACAGTAACATGGATATTGTCAGTACTTTTATAACCATGACCATGTCATTACGCACAGTAACACAGAGAGACTGAAAATGAACATATATCATAAGTTTTGGAGGTGGAATTTTAGCAAGAAGCTGCAAGTAATGATAATAAAATTGTTATATAAATTTAAAAATACATACTGAGCAAAAAAAGTAACATCCTTTCACATTCAGCTGCTTTTATTTCCAGCAAATTTCGTAACATGTGTAAATATATGTATTAACATAAAAACACTCAACAACTGAGACATAAACTGAAGAGGTTTCACAGATATTTGACAAACAGAAATGGAATAATGAATCCCTGAAAAGGGGGGGGGGGGGGGTCATCAATATTACAAGTAACAGTCAGTATCTGGTGGTCACCAGCTGCTTTAAGTACTACAGTGCATCTCCTCCTCATGGACTGCAGCAGATTGGTCAGTTCTTGCTGTGAGATATTACTCCACTCTTCCACCAAGGCATCTGCAAATTCTCGATCACGTCTGGGGGGACACACGGTTACATGTAATTTTCCACTGCAAGGACGATCAGCTGTCCTTCCTCTCTCCCTGTAGCACCGTCTTAGGCGTCTTACATTACAGACATTGCAGTTTATTGCTCTGGCCACATCTGCAGTCCTCATGCCTCCTGCAGCAGGTCTATGGCATGTTCACGCAGGTGAGCAGGAACCCTAGGCATGTTTCATCTGGTGTTTTCAGTCAGTAGAAAGGTCTCTTTAGTGTCCTAAGTTATTGTAACTGTGACCTTAATCGCCTAGCGCCTGTAAACTGTTAGTGTTTTAATGACTGTTCCACAGGTGCATGTGCAATAATTGTTTATGGGTCACTGAACAAGCATGAAAAACATCGTTTAAACCCTTTTCCAATAAAAATCTGAAAAGCTTATTTGGATTTTACAAAATTATCTTTGAAATACAGTCTCCTGAAAAAGGGACGTTTCTTTTTTTTTTTTTTTTGCTGAATATATAATAAAAATCCACTCGGCCATGTGAGGCCAATATTTTTGGTCACAGATTTCCATTACTTGCTAGCGACATTAGCCTCTGGGATAAATTAAATAACAGAGTAAACAGAAGACACAAAAAAGATTTTAAATCATTTATAATTATAAACACTGTGTTAAAAAATGTGATTCATTCAATTTTCATTCATTATTCATACATTATACATACAATATTTATGTTGCACTTAATATTACTGCTTTTATACAATGTTTACAAAATGCTGGTTATGTTGCGGGTGAAGGGTTTAAACTGAAACATCTCATCCTGAGACCCGACAGCTCAGGGGGTCTGACCAAGTGTAGAGCCCTAGACGTCTGAGAGGGAGGGGGCAGGTGTATGGGTTTAGAAACCTGAGTGAGTGGATCCAGGAAGATGGCTCTAGAGTGCTAAGGGGTCAGGGTCAGAGAAATGGGTTTAAAACATTGAAGGTGTAGGGTGAAATAAATGGATTTAGAACCTTGAGAAACCTTGAGAAACAAACTGTGGGTGGAATACATCTGGTACATTCATAGAGTTATTCAAACTGTGGGTGGAATACAGCTGGTACATTAAATACATCTGGTCTAGGGGGCAGGGTCAGAGAGATGGGTTTAAAACACTGAAAGCCTGGGGCCATATAGATGTATTTGGATCAGTGAGAGAGCTGGGCGAGGTAGATCTAGGAGGCAGTGTACAGGGATAGGTGGGTGGCTCCAGAGAGCTGAGGGGGTGGGGCCAGTTATATGGCTCTAAAGTTGACAAAACATGGCCAGGTGTGTCTCCAGAGGGCAAAGGCAACGGGCCAGGTATATGATTCTAAAGAATTAACAAACAGGGGCAGGTGGGTGGCTCCAGAGATCTGAGGAGGTGTGGCAGGTAGTATAGCTCCAGAAAACTGAGGGGGTGGAGCCAGGTTAATGGCCTTAGAGATGGGGCCAGGTGGCAGTCTCCAAAGAGCTTAGGGGAGCTCAAGATACTGACTAGGTGTTCAGCTACAGAACTCATATTAGATTCTTATGAATATTTTAGAAATGTTTTGTCAGATTCAGTCATCTAAATCAGTCTTTCCCTCACAGCAGAACATTCTCTGTCCCTAAGCAGCTAAAATTAGATTAATCTAAAATTAATTTTATGCTAAAGGTTTTCCTATATGAAGGCTCAATGTCAAACATTAAAAATATTAAAATCTGGCTTTATGTATATCTGGGTTTGAATATTCATCAAACGCAATTACACCAGTGCCCAGGGCTTTTTAATCAACATAGCCCCAAAAAAGATAGAAAACTCATTTTAATCACGTTGGACATTTCTGGAAAAAGAAGATAATCGGCCGTGAGCTATGTTTAAAGACATGTCCTCATTGTGGCTATCAGTGGAGTCGTGGATGGTTGAAGTTCAGGCCTTGATGCAGAAGGGAATTAAACCATCATCTGCTCTTTCGGATTTTTACAATTATTTAATCTCTTATCACATCCAGTAATCCCAGAACCATCCGATAACACCATACATATAGAACTGTCTGGTCCATCTCCGTCTGAAAAAAAAAGGGAGGGGGGATATTTTTAAGGACTGAAAATTTGTACACTCAGAGCACTTTAGTAGGAACACCTGTATACCTATTCATTCATGCAATTTTCTAATCAGCCAATCATGTGGCAGCAGTGCAATGCATAAAATCATGCTGACACAGGCCAACAGCTTCGAGTAAATGTTCATATCACCCCAAAGAATGGGGGAAAAATGTGATCTCGACAATGGCATGATTGCTGGTACAAGACAGGTTGTTTTGAGTATTTGAATAACTGCTGATCTCCTGGAATTTTCATACACATACACACACACCCACACACACACACACACTCAACAGCCTCTAGAATTTACTCGGAATGTAGCACTATAGAAAAAACACCCAGTGAGTGGCAGTTCTGCAGATGGAATGCCTTGTTGATGAGAGAGGTCAACAGAGAATAACCAGATTGGTTTGAGATGACAGAAAGGCTACGGTAACTCAGATGACCACTCTGTAGAATTGCAGTGATCAGAAAAGCTTCTCAGAATGCACAACACATTGAACCTTGAGGCAGATGGGATACAACAGCAGAAGACCACGTCGGGTTCCACTTCTGTCAGCCAAGAACAGAAAGCTGTGTCACAGGGGAGAGTCCAGGGAGACGAATGCACATGCAGAACTTCTTTATTGAAGACAGACACAGGGAAACAGGCTGAGGAAAACAAACACGAGGAAAGACACTCTAGGAACCAGCATATCTGAAACTCAGGGACTAGAAAATAAACCCTAAGAAAAAGTACTAATTAATCAAAACACATTAAATGAACAAAAGCAAAAAGAGAACCAAACACAAAAGTAACCTGACTTGCATTAATGCTCCAGCAAACAAAGATAGAACACAAGGAACTTAAATAGAGCACTAATCAAGCAGGGAAAATAACAAACAACAGATGAAGATGTTCTACAAGGACAGTCAGGGTGCCCTCTAGTGGCCAAAGGTGGAATTGTCACTGGGGGCCATGACAAGCTGAGGCTACAGTGGGCACAGGCTCACCAAAACTGGACAGCTGAAGACTGGAAAAACATAACCTGGTCAGATCAATCTTGATTTCTGTTGACGCACACAGATGATAGGGTCAGAATTTGGTGCTAACAGCATGAATCCATGTTCCCAACCTGCCTTGTGTCAACAATCCAGGCAGGTGGAGGTTGTGTAATGGTGTGGGGAATGTTTTCTTGGCACACTTTGGGCCTGTTAATACCAATCAATCATCGGTTGATTGTCACAGCCTATTTGAGTATTCTTGCTGACCATGTGCATTCCTTCACTACCACAATTTACTCATCTTCTAATGGCTTCTTCCAGCATGATAACGCACCAAAGTCGTCTCAAACTGGTTCCATGAACATGACAATGAGATCAGTGTTCTTCAGTGGCCTTCTCAGTCACTGGGTCTGAATCCAACAGAACACCTTTGGGATGTGGTAGAAAGGGAGATTCACAGCATGAAAGTGCAGGAATTGCATGATGCAATCATATCTACATGGACCAGAATCTCAAAGATATGTTTCCACCATCTTGTGGAATCCATGCCACAAAGAATTGAGTCTGTTTCGAGAGCAAAAACAGGCCCCACCCAGTATTAGTACAGTGTTCCTAATAAAGTGTTTGGTGAGGGTATTTGTGTATGCACTGTATATATTTTCCTTATTCATCTGGTTTAATGGTTTTCCTGTTATTATTTATTTATAATACACTATGCTGTTATTGTGGATTCTGATTGATCAGAAGGTGTTGAAATTTTTTTTATGACAGCAGCTTTGACAGTAGTGCAGCTGCAAATCACAGGCTTACAGTATATTAATAGACTTATTGTAGTATGTTATGGTTTCTATAATATGGATGACATTCCAAGTAAACAGATAATATATATGATGGTTTGTATGGAGAAGTTTTCTATAAGGAGACATTTATTTAGCATTTAAGGAAGGAGTCTCCAGTGTCAGTGTTTTGTAACAGTCAGTAAAGCTGTAACTTTTAGTTTCATGACAGCTTTTGCTTTGTGGTTTATTGGTAACATGAACGACAGACTGTGTGCTTTTTTTGTCTTAACCTCAAGGGAGAGAGAAAAAAGAGACTGGTGATGAAACAACTCTTTATAGCTGTTATGACATAGGTACAATTTGTTTTACGGACATTCACGACATTAAATGTAACCATAAACAGATAAAAATGTACAACGTGTTGTTCGTTATAAATATGAAAGTTGTGGTATAAGATGAAGAAAACAAGTCATAGGTGGAGAGTAAAGTTCATATCAGACCATGCTACTCTTCATACATGCCTGCGTTATATTTTGAGAAAGCACCACTTCATTCTGAGGCTTTGGCAAAATATTGCAACTGTGATGCAACATGTGTGTTTGTCTCAGTCTGTTGTCTTCTGCACTCGTCCGTGTGATAATCCTGTGGCTCAGTCCCACAGCGGAAACAAAAAGTCCCCACACAATGCTGCACTGAAACACACACTTCCAACCAGGGACATATAGAGCTCTGCTTTAACACACACGCATGCACGCACGGACACACGCGCGCACACACACACACACACACACACGGTGTGCAGGTGCACACTGAAGATTCCTTGTATACTCCATTACTTTGTCCTCATTCTTTCTCTTTTTTCTTTCTGTTTCCCTATTTTTTCTTTATTCCATCTGCTTATATCACAGAAAAAGTGAAAGGAAAATAATAAATAGAATTAAAGACACAGAAATAGAGTTGTAGGGAGAAAGACGGGGACAATTTGAGAAATAGAAGGAGGAAACAAGAGAGAGAAAACGCAAATATAACACAATGTAACCTGGACTGGAGTCTCTAGATATGTTTGTTACTACTATTACTACTACTACTAATAATAATCACAATAATAATCACTCAAAGGGAAATCCGTAAGTTTCAGTAAGTCACAAACATATAGAAAGGTGTATAATGGACACTCAATTTCTAGGACTGTAATAGTACAAGTTATGGCACAGGGAGCTGTGTGACTTTCACAGCAGGGAGTGCCCATGCGTCAGACATGCCCCCCTATGAGTCACACTTGCAAGGATGCCAGGGTTGCATTTTGTCCCCTCCAAATTGGGCTAGTTTTGAAAAAATAAATCAGAAATGAGTTGCACCACAGTGAAGTGGTTTCCAACTCCATTTCCAAGTCCTGATTTATTGTGCTGATCTCAGGTCTTTTTACGCAGTTTCTGAGATGTAGCCGGAGTGGTAATTTTGCTCTGACCTGGCAACTCTGCACACCGGCAACACACACACTTTATTGGTACAGCAGTGTTAAATTCTCGAATGTCGTTAGTCAGAAAGCGTGCATTATGTTGAAGAGCTAAGATGAACCATTTATATGATCAATCCTCTCATTCGAACATGTTATTGTTACTATAGTAACAGCTCACACACGTGCCCGGCTCAGTCGGTAGAGCATGAGTCTCTTAATCTAAAGATCGTCGGATTGAGCCCCATGCTGGGCACCAAAACCCAGTCATTGGGGTTGCACAAGCTAGTGCACTCTGAGTGCCAGTCTCAAGCCCGGATTAAACAGGAGGATTACATCAGGAAGGGCATCCAGCCTAAAACCTGTGCCAACTCGAATATGCGGATCATAAAACCGGATTCCCATAATGAGGACGGATAATTCGCTGGCTGTAATGGGAGCAGCCGAAGGAAGAAGTAACAGCTCTTACACAGGGACTTCTAGGGCAGATACCCCACATAATCTAAGACGAATAATAAACAGATTTTGAAATGCATGTTGTCGTCTAACAAAGAAAAACTTATAATAGTCGACGTGGTCACACTTTGTTAGGGGTCAGTTATTTAAGATGTATGAAAGGAATCGTGTGCGTCAATGCTTTGTAACAGTCATAGTGATTTGCAAAGCTACCCAGCATAGGAAAGGTAAAAGGTCAAAAAGGTAAAATGATGAGCTGTGTTCTTTAAGAGAGAGAGAGGGGGGGGGGGGACAGGGACTATATTGTCTCTCAGACTTCCATAACATTATATCTATCTACAAAGCTTTAATAAATTAAACATATGTAATCATTGGAAATTGCTGTAGTATAAGCAGAATAACACACTCCAAACCTCCACTTCACGTCTATTTTTCTCATGCAACTGCATGATCTGTGTGATATTCAGTGTTATACATTTGTAATTTTGTTATTATTACTTTGATCATGTTGAATGTTTTCAACTCAAACATCAACTCAAAATGGACCTCTAAGATACATTTTCAGGCAATGCTTATTTTTACTGTATCAAAAAATTAAAATCATATCCAGACCACACCATATCGAAATCATATCGAATTTCATATCAACATTTGTGTATTATTACCCCTATCATTACACCGGGGTTCAAGCCCCAGCACTGCCAAGCTGCCACTGTTGGGCCCTTGAGCAAGGCCCTTAACCCTCTCTGCTCCAGGGGCGCTGTATCATGGCTGACCCTGTGCTCTGACCACAGCTTCCTGAGTGTCCCTAAAGCCTCCATGCATTGGGGAAAATTTTCATTCTTAGTTTATATTTTCAAATAGCCTTTAAGAACGCCTTTGACAAAAGAAGAACGTATTGAAATCAGTCTCATGGCTGGATCGGGAAGCTGTCACAAGGTTGCGATGGACTTTAACAGGAAACATGGCGACCATGTCACACACGACACTGTCGCCAAACTTATTAATAAATTAAAAAAGATGAAGTGGACGTCCACGAAGCGACGTGGTGCTGGGAAACACAGTCCCCGCTGTATGGAGACTTTTGGGACACTGTGTAGATTTTGTGACAATAATATTTTTTTCACTCGATGAATGTAAATCGCCATCTTTTCAACAGCAGAGGTGAGGATTTTCTCATGTCTGACATCTTTTGATGTCAATCTTTTAAAAAACTTCATTAAAAAGTTGAAGAAGTTCTAGGCCAGGAAAGCAAACTGTGGAAGTGGAAAAGTGTAAAAAATTTTTAAAAAAAAATTAAATCCTAAAATCTAATTTTCTGATAACAAAAAGGTCTGCAAGTAAATAATAAAAAAATATATCTCTAGATACTTTTTCAAAATCTTGGAAGAGTTGAAAGCAGGAAGAAAAGATGATGTGCTGAAAAAAAGTTTTTTCTCTCTCTCTCTTTTTTCTTCCTCCTTTAAAAAAAGATTATTAAGTAGTCTGAGATTTTTGTACAGTGATCTTGATTGTTAGAAAGGTGAATTATTATTATTACCATTATTATTATTATTATTATTATTATTATTATTATTATTATTAGTAGTAGTAGTAGTAGTAGTACTATTATTATTATTATTATCATCGTCATCATTATCATTATGTATTGTTATTATATTAATTATTACTATTATTATTACTATCATTGTTGTTGCTATTACTATTATTATTGTTATTATTATTATCAGCATCATCATCGTCATCATTATTATTGTTAATATTAATTATTTATTATAACAATAACCACAATAATGCTAATTATTATCCTTATTATTATTATTATTATTATTATTATTATTATTATTATTATCATTATCATCATTATTATTATTATTGTTGTTATTATTACCATTATTAATATTATTATTATTATTATTATCATCATCATCGTTGCTATTATTATTATTATTATTGTTGTTGTTGTTGTTGTTGTTATTATTTATAGTTCATTATCTATCTATCTATCTATCTATCTATCTATCTATCTATCTATCTATCTATCTATTTTTCTTATTTATTTAATTTTTGAGAGAAAAAATATAAAAAATTTGTTGTACATGGAAGGACATTACTCAAACATTTTCATCATCAATCATTGTTTAACACACACACACACACACACACACACACACACACACACACACACACACACACACACACAGAGCTGCCTGTGGCGATGGTGGTCCAGCAATCACCTGCCGAAGCAGTTGTTCAGTGCTGCACATAATGAAGTGCGAATCAGTATAATGTGCTCACTGATGCGCTGGCTTTAAAGATCAAACCCAAATTGATTTATTCCCAGCACCGCTGAGCCATTAGCAAATAATAAAATGGAATGCAGCAAAAATGGGCGCCGGGGGACCACAAAACCTCATTCCACATTGCCGAGAGCAGCCGGTGGAACCGCACCAGCTCCGTTCATCAGAGCTGGAGAACGGTACACCCCTGTGCTCTTCTGTGCAGTTGCTCCGAGGTGTCTCAGAGGTTAGCGCTGAGTTCTGAGGATGTTTACAATGAAGTCAAAACCTCCCACCTGCAGTAATTCAGTTATTCAGTTACTCCTCTGTCTGTCATCTCTGCAAGGACACACCTACAGTAGAGAGCGATTTCGCTCTGCCACTTGTTTCTACGAGGAGGGATGAATAATGCATCTGGGCAACTGGACAACTGTTGCTCGACAAACAATTATGGCTAAACTCCCACAGGAGGCAGAAAATTAATTCCACACAGTTCACACCAAAACACGACAAGAAACAAGACCTGTTTGGAGTCTGCAATTTCTTTCTTAAAGCCGCAGCCGTGCTGGAAAGTTGCAGTTGCGATTCTTTGACTCATTGTGAAATCTGGGCTGGAACGCTTTCTCTGATTACTCAATGAAATTTAGCATTATTAATTAAAATCCTACATATACCAAGGTACTGCTGAATTCTGCAGTCTGATTGGTCAGAAGGTGTTGATTAATATTCTATAACAGCAGCTCTGACAGTAGTGCAGCTGCAAATCATAGTTTGCAGCTCGTTCTAATACATTATTGTTTCCATGGTAACAGCTCAAGAAGAATGTCTACTCGTTAATATGACAAAGTTTTGTACACAGAGACATTTATTTAACACTTATGGAAGGAGTATCCAGGTTCACTGCTTTGCAACAGTAAAACTGTAACTTTAAGGGAAATTCTTTAAGACAGAGGAGTTTACACTGCGTGGTTTTTCGGTAACCGCTCGTCTTATTAACTTTAAGAGAAAGAAAAAAGCGAAGCAAGTGAGAGAATTCTTTAATGAATAAAAATTGTAATGGTAGGCAAATTGTTGTGTTGTGAGAGGAATAAATTACTTGGGAATGTGCTGTTATAGTAAAATAGTAAACTTCAGAATGGTGACAGCGACTTCATCACACCACTCTGTAACTCTGGTCTATTACTTACTTAAAACATTTAATAGTATTTGTGCAGTTTGTAAGAACTACTTGATGCTTTTCATATATTAAAGTTACTTTAATAACAAAAATATGTGGCCGGATTTTCACGTGTTAATCCCACTCATAGCCCTACCCATAACGGCTCCCTGACTCCGCCCCTAAATTTTCATCTTAATTGAGATGTGCAAATTTTCAGCTGTGAGACCGTATTGGAAAAATGTATTGACTTTTATTTTCAGTTTCAGTTGCACTTTGCTATAATTTTGACTTTCACTTTTAATTGAGATTTTGAAAAGATTTTGACTGTAAACCCCCCCGATTTAACCTTTTACTCTTGAGCCAGCCAGCGTGTTATGATTGGAGTTTAATCCAGATTTGTCCTGCATGCTATGTAGGTTTAATTAAAAATCTCTGATTAAATTGTTTACTCATCTCTTTAATCTCATGTGTATGAATGTTCTGTAATTTTTTTATTTATTTATTTATTTTTTAAATATGGGATGATTCACACACGGGGATGATGCACATTTAGTCCACCATGCTAAACTGGAGGCTCAACTGTAAGTTTCTATTATTTGTTGCATTAGCTTTGTAGCTTGAGTGCAATCTAATGAAGGAAAATTTGTTTCTGAACTTTATTTTTGCTTGAAATGTTCCTCTAATTAAGGAAACTTAGATTTCTCATATCCGTGATGTTTATGTTCTCTGGTGAAGGCAGAGGACACACGACGAGATGATGCAGGTTGGCTTCGTGCCCATTTGACAGTCCCAAATGTAATCTTTCTGCAACATGCTGTGATTCCTTCCATACGATAATAGAAAAATCAATTGTTACAAAAGCTGAAGAAAATTATTGCCATTTTTTTCCCCCCTCCGCAGTGACATTTGATTACCTTGCTAGACAGCAAATGCCATTTTGGTAATAGCTTGATTTCATATTTACTCGAACAGATGCTGCCTTGCGTCTCGTTACCATAGTGATGATGCCCCACATCACTGTTCGTATCTCTTGTGCATCTTTCCCATAGGTTCTAATTGTAAGTTTTACAAGAAGATGAAATCTGAGCCAGTGTGAGCCCCCTCAAACCCGGCGACTGGGGTCAAGCGCTCCTGTTTTGAGTAAAGAGCATTATGTGCACGTCACACCTCCCTCTGAGACCAAACCATTCTGCTCTTTTCACCGATTAGCTCATGAATGAGAAAAAACCCCACAGGCCTTTAAGCTGTTAAAGGCAGCTTCCTCGTCAGGAACTTAATTCTTTAACCCTGTGGTTCAGGTGATGGAGTTTGACTATGTTTTTATGCATCAGGAAGTCTTACATCACAACACGTCACAAATGACACTGAAAGGGAAACAAAAACAGAGACTCAGTGTGACTGAGGATAAGGATTAAAGACTAGAGGGATGTAAACCAATGCTAATAATATGAAGATAACCTGATCACTTTATCATAAAATAAAACCAGCAAGGAAATACAACATGCATTCAGAAACAGTGTCATTATCTGCATCTGTATCTGTAACTCTGTCTGTTTAGTGCTGCAAATATCCGTAGCTGTATTCGGATTTAAACCCGCATGCGTGGTCTAAAGTGTCTTTTTGTTGTTGTTCTTGCTGGTGGTGCTTGCTAACCCTAACCCTTCCGGGTCATGGTCCTACAGGCCAACCCGCAGGGGTCTGTGCCCCAGAGAAAAGGAGCAGAAAAAATCTGGATTAATAAATCAGGCACTATACATCCCCAAGGCCTGAATGAGAAGTGAATCCAATTGAGTGGGCGACATTGATGACCTGTGCACACAGGTTAGCGCCCACCCTCATAAAACCCTACCCTAATCCCTAAACCTAACCCCTAACCCTAATCCTTAACCATAACCCCCGATGCCCTAACCCTAAACCTAACCACAACCCTAACCCCTATACCCAACCCCTAATCCCTAACCATAACCCCTAATCCCCAACCCCTAACCCTAAACCTAATACCTAACCCCAATCTTAACCCCTAAACCTAACCCTAATCCCTAAACCTAACCCCAACCCTAATCCCTAACCCCTAATCCCTAACAGCTAACCCTAACCCCAACCCTAACCCTTGCTGGTGGTGTTTTTTAAATGACCCCTACTACTATAAAGCACTGGAAAAACCCTGAAGTAGAAATGGCAGCACTGTCAGCATAGTGAATTCTGGCTCTGACAGTTCCTCATCCTCAGCTACATCACTTCAATTCAACTTTGATTCACTAAGTCTAGAGAACTAGACGTGTGTGTAGGACTGTTTTTCGCACAATTATTATTTTTGCTATAATGCTATATTTTCTGGCAAATTTAGTTCCCATATAGCCATTAGCCTAATTTTAAGCACCCTTACCAGGCAGTTACTATGTATAGATGGATGAATGAATACTGTAAATGGGAGGCACAGTGGCTTAGTTTCTAGCATGGTTGCCTTACACCTCAAGGGTTAGGGGTTGCAATCCCGCCTCCGCCCTGTGTGCACGGCATTCGCATTTTCTTCCCGTGCTTTGGGGATTTCCTCAGGGTATTCCGGTTTCCTCCCCCAGTACAAAGACATGTTATGTATGCTGATTGGAATTTCTAACTAGTGTGTACGATTGTGCCCTGTGATGGGTTGGAACCCCGATCAGGATGTACCCTGCCTTGTGCCCCGAGTACCCTGGGATAGGCTCCAGGCTCCATGCAACCCTATATAGGATAAGCAGTACAGAACATGGATGGATAGATGGATAAATGATTTAAGTGCATCATACAGCCTATATTCATGTTTTTGTCTGTCTTGTGAGCTTCATACAGTATCTGACCACTCATTCACACCCGCATGAGTCCCATATCTGTCATTTTTTTTGTCACATCTCACTTTTTCTCAGTCTCAACACAGACCTGCACTTTCAACCTGTACTCGCATCAAATGTATACGTCCTAAACTTATCTGTATTTGTATCTGTTAGTACTGAGTCATGTAAATGCCACAATACAATTACCCAATTCAGATTAAGACAATATTCTGATTCCCACCCCTGGAATGTGCCTGTTTTAATCAGAAATGTGTTGCATGCAAACACCTTATTCAGAAAACCTACTGAAAGGAGATATATGCGCATGCTCAGTCCGCAAGGAATTGTGGGTGCTAACAGATGCTTAGCTGTAGGCTAGGTATTTAGGAATGGCAACTCAGGTATACTTACAACAACCATGTATACAGGAATATTTCAATGCCTATACGCATATAAACATCGTATACGGAATATGGCTTCAACCTGAATATAGACCTTAATTTGCATGTAAACATAATCAGTATTTGTTCATTCTGTAAAATACCTCTGTATTTGGTTACATCACTAGTACACATGTACAGAAGTATGGTGTTAATAGTTCTCAATAGCTGTGACAAGTGCATGTTGTAAAGAGACTCCCAGAGAAGTCAAACTGAAACTAAAGCTAAAGTATAACAGCAATTAAAGTGATGCATTAAAAAAATAAACAGAATGCAATATGAATGTAAAATAAAAGCATGAGTGTGCATTTTATTAATGAGGTAAATGAAATGAAAACTTTGAATGTAATGAATTTTGCATATGACACCAACTTTACTGCATTAAATGATTAAAGTCATAATTTTGAGAAACATTTCTATTGTTTTTTTACTAACAGGCTAACATTAGCATGCTAGCTAAACGTGAGGTCAAGGTTATTCTCATAACCACTTCTGTAACACTGACCAGACCTTGATAATGGTTTGAGATACGTATGTTTCACATGCTACTGTAGCGGTGTCTGGACCATTTAGGCGTTCTGTTTTACTGTCACAGCCTTTAAGAAGGTCCCAGCACAATACATGTTATGAGATGGTTTTCCACATGTAGCTCACGCTAGCATTTTTCTACGACATTACAAAATTATACATCCTGCAGCTTTAAAAAATTTTTTTCAATCGGAGCTTTAAACGTATCTTCAGAGCAAAGAAAGTAGTTCATTTCATTTCCGTGTCCTTGCTCCGTCCTCAGAACTTTTCATTGTAGAGTGATGAATCATTTTTATTCAGTGAAGCTCATCACTAAAGACTTCCAATCTGCTGTATGTCTACACAGGCGCTCACGAGCTCCACTTTTCTCAGGAAAGCTCTGCACTTTTGTTTGCATTGATTAGACGGAGCTGCGACTCGCTCCATCAGTCTCATTAATGTGCTCCATTAGACCGGCTCCCCAGACGACACAGTGTGAGTTAGTCAGGTGGTAAACACAGATGCGCTCAAAAAGTCAAGTGAGACTTTGTCCTTTCTCTGACAGCAGCCCAGATGCAGGCTCACTTTGTCACTCACTCACTCGCTCATTTGCTTACTGTATGTAAGTATTAAACCCCTGTGTGTTCTTGTTCTAGTAAAATACTTTGTGATGGTGTCGTATGATGAAGTAGAGTTACTATCGCCATTGATTATTTTCCAACAGCATGTCCCCAAGTGTTTTAATCATTTTATACAAGAGCAATTCGCCAACAATTACCATTTTTCTTATTCGCTCTGAAAGAACAACACTTCATACTTTTTACAAGTTTATAGTTACATTTATTGTTCTGGAACATCAATGAAATAACGTCAATGAAATAATGACAGCTATAAACCGTTGTTTTATAGCTTTGCCTCTGACAGTTACAAAACACTTACACTGGAAACTCCTGCTGAAAAGAGCTGAAAGAGACCACTGTCATTAGGGAATACTGTTGCCACGAAGGAGTGTACTTGGTCTGCAGCGATGTTTAGGTAGGTGGTACGTGTCAAAGTAACATCCACATGAATGCCAGGACACAAGGTTTTCCAGCAGAACATTACTCAGAGCATCACACTGCCTCCACTAGCTTGCCTTCTTCCCAGAGTGCATCCTGGTGCCATCTCTTCCCCAGGTAAGCGATACACACGCACCCGGCCATCCACATGGTGTAAAAGAAAATGTGATTCATCAGACCAGGGCACATTCTTTCATTGCTCAATGGCCCAGTTCTGATTCTCACACCAGTAGACGGGTCAGCTCCACATGCAGCAAGCGGTGATGCATTGTGTGTTCTGACACATTTCTATGACAGTCAGCATTAACCTTTTCAGCAATTTGTGCTACAGGAGCTCTTTTGTAGGATCAGACCAGACAGGCTAGCCTTCACTACCCACATGCATCAGTGAGCCTTGGGTGCCCATGACCCTCTCATCCGGTTGTCCTTCCTTGGACCACTTTTGGTAGGTACTAACCACTGCATACCAGGAACACCCCACAAGACCTGCCGTTTTGGAGATGCGCCGACCCAGACATCTAGCCGTCACAATTTGGCCCTTATAAAGTTGCTCAGATCCTTACGCTTGCCCATTTTCCTGCTTCCAACACATAAACTTTGAGAACTGACCATTCACTTTCCCTAGAAAGGTGCCATTGTAATGAGATGTTATTCACGTCACGTGTCAGAGTGGTTTTAATGTTATGGCTGATCAGTATAGAAAACCTGCCCATATCAGAATCAACATCAATATCAATTTTAGTCCGTTTAATCTGGACATGAAACATCTACCATTTAAATCAACGCGAATAAACTGTTACTCTTATTAACTACAAGAACGAGAAAGAGAGGCTGACAAGAGAACAATTGTACCGTATACATCTGCTATAACTTCTGGTCATCTGGTGAACACGTGCTTCCTCTAAGACGTGTAATCCAAACCCATCCTTTTCGAACTGTGTCACAGAGTAGCGTAACACACTTAGAGGAAAGTGCTATGTGCCTGTTTCTACCTACATGAACTCAAATATGCTCATGATTGGCTAGTGATTGACAGGGTAGAGTGAGTACTGTATGCTACCCCTCCCACCCAGAGAGCGTGAGTAGTTTTGCTTTCTAGACTCCAAGCCACGGATGGCTGTGGCATCGCTGGGAGTTTAGGTCATGATCTCCTGTTCTTTTCTCTCACACCACTTGGGAGCCCTGATGCAGTAATTTTTTTAAAATCATAAATCTTAATTGTGTTTTTTCTATTATTTTTGGATAAGGTGTGTGTGTGTGTGTGTGTGTGTGTGTGTGGGTGCGTGTGTGTGTGTGTGAATCAGTGTTTGGCCGGAACTCAGTGTGTCCTGCTATCAGTATCTCACAGAAGTACTGAATCTCATCTCCAGGGTTGGATATTACACTCACCTCCAACCTGACAGGAGCTCAAGCTAATCACCTGCACATTATTTTAGCAGTTAGAGAGACAAGCCAAGAGACGGCAAGAGAGAGAATGTGTGTGTGTGTGTGTGTGTGTCTTTGTTTTCAGTAAGACAGACAGAAACTAAACGCTTCATTAGAGATTAGCTTAGTCTGCCGAGGACTATGACTCCGACAGCGTTAATCTCATTTCCCATTTGCCGTGTTGCCACGGCCCAGTACATTTAACAAGGACGATAATGAAAAGTGAGGCATTGGCCTCATTAATTAAATTAGCTCCCTTATCCTCACATCTCGCCAAGTCCACTCCTTAGAGCTCTGATTGGTTTTACCTACCTGGATTGTGCTCAGGTGAATGCCACACATCAACAAATGGGCTGCTGTTGCGCTACTCTCACTTTCATCACTCTTAAACCCAGATGTCCAGCTTCAATCTGCACTTCAGTGGCATTGTCAAGGTGTGGCTCTTCCCATCATTCCAGATGGCATATTAGTATTGTGCCTCTCATTTGTGTCTCACCAGTGAGAACAATTTTAACATGAACATTATAATTACATGAACATGAATGATGAAAAATGTTCGTCGACAACTTTTTTTTTTTCCATGACTAAGATGGGATGATGAGGAGATAACACCACTGTAATTAAACACTAACTGTCACTATATGAATATGCATTGTTTTTGACGAATACATGACGAGACTAAAATATAGTTTTAAAAATTCAAACTTTACCAAAATCCCTTTATTTTCGTTGACAAAACTGGAAGCGAGTTCCACACGTAAGCGTAGCGGGGATATTCTGTTGTGCAATGTTGACTTTCGTGATTGGCCATTATACCTACAGGCTGCAGCCAATGGGAGCGCTTCTCTATCAGCGCGTGTCCTTACAAGACCGATCAGACCACCTCAGGGAGTCTTAATGGAGCTGAAAATCTTAACAGTAACAGTTGCTTTAACAGATGCGATAGTAGAAACTTTGATAAAGTGTGTGTACGTACCTGAAATGATCCAGGTTTAATCTATTTTTAATGCCCTTATTCATCTCAATTTATTTTTACTATCATAGCTTGCTAAATATTATATACACAGTTATGTGGATATAAGAAGGAGAAAGAGACAGTTGGGCAGGATGGAAAAACTATATTACATTACTTTGGACCAGCCGGTAAAAAAGCTAGGAGTGAGAGGGCAGATGGTCATGAAATGGAAGATAAGGTTTTGTGGCACACATAATTCATGAATGTTCCTCTCTTGAAACTCAAGAAAGCATACTGTTTGGAGGAGACATGAAATAAGTGTAATGTTAGTGTCCCCCCAGTGTGTCTCAGCCATTTCCACCACTGGCTATAGTAGACTTACTGAAATGTTAATCAATAATAATCTTATGGCTAAAAATGTGTACAGTTTTCCAAGACTAAAATGCCACCAGTTTTCACTGACTAAAACTAGAATAAAATACTTTAAAATAAAAAAATAGTTTTCTTTAAAAAAAAAAAAAAAAAAAACCCAAAATGCCCAGACTTTTAGTCAGCTAAAAGCTAAAAAAGTGTAAAGTTGACACAGGACTAAGACTAAAAATAACTGACAAAATTAACACTACATGAACATTAACATGAACTTCAACATAACCTTTAACAAGAACATAAACATGAACATTTACCCAAACATTAATGAAGAACATTAACACAAACATGAACACGAATATTAACATGAATTTTGACATTAGCTAGTGTTAAAGTTCATGCTAAAGTTCATGTTAAAGTTCATGCTAATGTTAATGTTGATGTGAATGTTATGCTACTGTAGTGCTAAAGTTCATGTTAATGTTAATGTTATGCTACTGAAGTGTTAAAGTTCATGTTAAAGTTCATGCTAATGTCAAGGATGATGTTAATGTTAGGCTACTGTAGTGCTAAAGTTCATGTTAATGTTAATGTTGATGTTAATGTTAGGCCACTGTAGTGCTAAAGTTCATGTTAATGTTTATGCAAATGTTAAAGTTTGTGTTAGAGTTCATGTTATTGTTCATGTGTAAATGTCACTAGCATAAACATGAACTTTAACATGAACTTTAATTAGGCTACTAGTTAAAAAAAAGTATATATATTTATTGAAATATAACCAACTAAATTTGACAGAAAATATCATGGTATGATCGGGCAGGATTAAAAAAAAAAGTCCCATGTGCGTCTCTCTCTAGTTGACGCTAATTATGAAAGAAAAATTTCAGTTTGGGCCACACCTCTTTGGGTTTAAATCTGAATATGCAGATATGGATTTGTTATAGATATAGATATACAGATAATCTGATATAAATATATGCTAAGCAGATTGCATTAAACCCCTACTATGGAGCGCCACAATTGTAACCTCCAAGCAGCCAGACATCAACATCCAAGCAGCCAGACATCAACATCCAAGCAGCCAGACAACTGTGATGCTTCAATCCAGAAAGCCGCATCTTTTGAACAGAGTTTTATTAGAGACTATACCTTTTAAAAGTGTAAGGGCCTAACCAGTTGTTTAGGTTTTCAGAGCTCTTTTACCTTTTTAAATTGAACTTTGGTGTTTAATTTCTTTTGGCATATACTTTTAGACATGCTCTTTGGTGCGGTGCTTTTTAGTCTAAAGCTAAGATTCATACTGTAATTTTCCATCTTTTACTTTCGCAGCGTAATAGATTGAGGTCTGTATATTTTAGCTCTACCAGGCTCTGATGCTTGATGTGGGTGTAAAGTTCAGCTTTTTACAGAAGCCGATTCTGCACTTTCTCTCTAAATTCATCGATCTTCACCTCGTCTCTTTCTCTCTCTGCGGCATTCCACTAAAAGAGGTCGGGATTGGAATATTTTATTTCTTTATTTCTTTTAGCCTCTTTATACCTATCATTTTTAAAGCCTTCTCTCGGCTCATCACAGAACCGAGCAAACCTTTCAGAGCACATTAAATGATCTCTGCCATGTATTGATATTTTGGACTAAAGCCCACACGCTTTTACGCAAGCATGAAGAGGGCACTTAACCATGTCAGCAAAGGCAGCATAGAGAAGAAGAATCACAAAAGGCTTGTGGTTTTAAATGCACTGCTCGAAACGTGATTAAACTGCTACTGTTCGCTCAACTATAGCTCATGGAGAATTAAGACTTGAATTTATATCCTGGGATGTCTCAAAACTCTCAAAACTCTGTAACCCTTCATGTAAAAAAGCACCTTTATCTTCTCACTTTTGCTCACAGTCAAATAGGAAAGTAATAGATTTTATCATAACATTATTTAAAAAATTTAAAGGATTCATTTGTTTTATGTGTCTATTTATTTCACCACACAAAGTCTAGAAATCTAATATTCATTAATGCAAATATGAAGGCAAATATGAAGAAAAGCCCACTGCAGCACATTTTGGCATGAACAAATTCGACCTAGATCTACACTATGTGGCCAAAAGTATGTGGACACAGGACCATCACATCCTTATGGGGTTCTTCCCCGAACGGTTGCCACACAGTTGGAAGTGCACAATTGTATAGAATGTCTTCGAATACTGTGGCTTTCCAATTTCCCTTCACTGGAACTAAGAGGAGCCATGACAGAGCCCAACAAAGCGAGCCCCGTAAAGACATTGTTTGCCAAGGCTGGTGTGGAAGAACTCGAGTGTCCTGCACAGAGCCCTAACCTCAACCCCACTGAGCATCTTTGGGATGAACAGGAAAGCTGACTTTGCCCCAGGCCTCATCACCCCAACATCACTGCCTGACCTCACTAATCCTCTTGTGACTGAATGAGCAAATCCTCACAGCCAAGTTCCAAAATATAGTGGAAAGGCATCCCAGAAGAGTGTAGGTTATTATAACAGTAAAGGGGACTAAATCTGGAAATGGTCGTTCAACAAGCACACAAGTGTGATGTTCAGGTGTCCACGTACATTTGGCCATATACTGTAGTGTACAAATACGATGTGTGCTCTAAAACCATATTCTGTTTTCATGACAGATATGAGAAAAGAATTAACGCTCAATGAAAACAGCATCGATGAGGATGCCTCTATTATAATTATAATACTCATAAAATTGACTTCAAACAGGAAGGAAGGTATTGAAGAAAAACTATTTCAGACATTTGACCTTGCTGTGTATCTGTGTTGATAAAAGCCAAATTACTAAGTGTGTTCATGGCACTTTTATTCACACTCACAAAACTTCATACTAAACAAAGCTCGAACAGTCCCTCCAGGATTTCGCAATTTTATGAATCCAGCACAATAAATGAGGTCCTTTATTAATATTAGAAAAAAAATGGGAAGATAAATGAATCATAATGTTCTACCCTTATATTTGCAAAAATGTGATGATAATAAAATTGAATGCCCAGCCGTGGTGTCTTTAAGTGGCTAATTTGATAAATTATCTCCTTCCGTCAGTGAGAACTTTGAAGCATGCTAATTGACTAATTCTGCCTGTTTTCTTCTTCTTCTTTTTCTTCTTCTTCCTTTTTTTAAAAATAGTAATTAACCATGGTTTGGGTGGAGCTGTGCTAATTGTAGCCTCAAGCCTGTGTTCAAAGTCTCCACATTTAGCGTGTGTTTTTGTGATGCATATGTGTGTTGTTCATAAGTTTTTTTTCTCCTGTGGTCTCTGGAAACGGCTGAAGAGCTGCAGGAAAAGTCTTCTGTGGTGTCTTTGCTTATTTTCCTTGATTGAGGTGCAGAAACACAGCAGAGAGCACCTGAACACAAGAACAACAGGAGAGGATGCTAACAGTGCTAACAATCTTCAGATTTTTCCTGCCGTGTGGTGTCCCAGCGTGCAGCTTATTGATTCACCCATCCTACAGAAATCAGCCGAGAAGTCAAACACTACAAAGAAAAGTCACAATAGCGTGTGTGTTCACAATCGCCGGATTTTTCCTCTCAACCTCCGCTGCCTATTTTTACATGTAATCCTGCGGGAAGCGGCTATAAGGTGTTCGGAATACAGACCATTTTTAAAAAGCACTGCCGCTGGCGTTTTATTCATCAGACCACAATGCTTTGAAAAGTACAAAAGTTTGCAAAAAGTTCAACTTATCACAAACGCACTCAGTCATGTTAAGTGCTTTTTTTTAATAACCTGACCAATCAGGTCACAGTTCAGGAGGACTAGAATATATGAAAATTACACTTTTTGAATTAAATTACGGAAAGAAAATGCATTTTTTGAGATGCACCTGTATATACACACGTTTATAATGTTGTCATCATCAATTATTTCTGTATCCATGAGTGACGCTAGTAATTGTGCCTATCCTGATTAACTCGAGTGGTTACCATAGAAACTGTCCAGAATTTGATATTCACGCCTGCTCCTGGCTAAGTGTGAATTTTACGTCTGGTCTTAGAGATAAAATTCACAAATAATCTGTTTAATCTGTAAATATATGCATAAAAATTGGCGCAAAAACTCACTTTACTGTGAGGATGTTAGGGTTTTCTTTACACAAGGATGGATGTTGGTGTTTATTACATGGCCAAGTTAATGGCATTAACTCAGAAGGATACACACACGCACACACACACACACACACACACATACACACACATGCCCCCTACTCTTCATTACAATTTCATAATGAATGAGAAATGAGAATCAGGGGATTTTGTACACATTATTTCACACGGCTGATGCAGGGCCTGTGACGGCCTGTCAACATCCTGACACGTTCTCTCTATCTGTTATTAAAATCCATTTCTCTCTGCCTTTTTCTTTTATCGCCCTCCCTGCCACTTTCCTCTCTTTCATCTCTCTTTTGTCTCTCGCTCCCTCCCTCTCTCTCTTTCTTTCCCTCAGGCTCTGCTGACCCTCTCATCACATTTGTAAATACTAATTTAATTGATACTCATGTTGCTTGGGAATTAATGAGCTGGCGTCCGCGTGCTGCTGCGAGGCGACAAAGCCGCTCGGCTTAAAATTGGTTTTCCGGACCTTATTGCGTTTCAACAGAAATCATATTAGCCAGACCAATTTCATTAAAATCGGCCACTTCCTAATTAACCCCCGATTGCTTGTTTTTGCACTTGGGTATGTGCTGTGTTCACACTTGGCTTTGACTTGGAGCGCTTGTGTTTGGGTTTTATCTCAGTCAGATCATCGCTGTAGATACTGTGTGTTATTCTTCCAGGATTTGTGACCAAGCATGAAGTAGTGGACTCAAGAGATTACTCCACTACTTAGGCCTATTTGTAGCAAAACTGATGTAGAGCTTCAGTTTCTTTCCTGATGTATAATGTATGTTATCCTGCTAGCATAGTAATACTGCAATAAAGGCTCTTTTTTTTATCATGTTCTCATGTATAAAGAATACAGAGCATTATGCAGCTCAGATTTGCTTTTCTGCATATATCGACGTGTGAGCAGGGAAAACTGCTTAAAACAGCTTTCACTGTGAGAAAGTATGCGTATGAGTATGCTATAGCAACCTCTTTGGCCTTCAGCTGTAATAATAGCAGTTAATCAAGCAGTTTCTATTTCAGAAGTACATGTCTATCACACAATCCTTATTATTTCCTTCCTATGCCAACGCTTTTGCATATCCGGCATATCTTACTGATCTCCTTAAACAGTATAACCCATCTCAAGCACTTTGTTCAGCTGAAGCAGGTTTATAAGTAATGACTAGGATCAGTCGCAGTTCAGGCAGTGGTAGATGTGTTTTTAATTGTAACCCCTAACCTCTGGAATGGTCTTCCAGAAGATATCAGGAACGGAGGTTCTGTAAAATACTTACTTGTTCCTGTCATTATACATACCATTTGTGACTAAATATTTCAATTGTTTTTAGTTGATGCCTGTAGACCGTTTTAATAATTAAATGGTAAATGGTCTGCTCTTATATAGTGCTTTTATCCAAAGCGCTTTTCACTGTGTTATTCACCCATTCACACACACACTCACACACCAGTGGTAGCCGAGCTGCCATGCAAGGTGCTAACTTGCCATCAGGAGCAACTTGGGGTTCAGTGTCTTGCCCAAGGACACTTTGGCATGTGGAGTCATGTGGGTGCAATCGAACCACCAACCCTACGATTAGTGGATAACTGCTCTACCACCTGAGCCACAGCTGTCCCATTATAATTAATAATAAATCAACCATAATTATGGGTTGATTTATTAATTGCTGTACTAATGTTTTTTTTTTTTTACTATATATTTTCACTGTGATCATCTGCTTTCCTTAAAAAATAATTAATTCTTTTATTTTTGAGATATGTACGTATATCCTTAGAGATTTTTGAATGATTATGATTTGAGATTCTCTTGAATTTGTTGACTGACTTGGAGATTTTGAATGATGACGACCATTGTATAATAACCGTAGTTCAGTCATGATGTGAATATGGTCATATTTATTCTTTTTTTTGTTTCCAATTACACTTTATTAGAACATTTGACAGTATAAAAGTACAACAATGGAAAGTTAATAATAGCAGAATTGCATAATCTATTCAGACTCATGTAAGCAAGCATGTAAGAAAACAAAAGCTGTGTAAACACTGGCCAAACATAGACTGGTATGCAGGGTGACCTGGTCTCAACAAATACTTCTCAAAAACTTGAAAATCTCCCCCATTTTCTCCTTTTTGTAAGTCTTTGTGCCTTAACCGATTTATGATATGATACGATGCACCATATCCTTTTACCACTACTACACATTCATTACTCTGTCAAAAAATGGAGCTGTGAAGGAAGAATGCATCTGACCCAAATGAATCCAGATGTCCCTGTCTATGGCTGTCAGAAAGCCCAAAGTCAGGATATTACCTCAGCTTAGCACTGTGATATGATCAAAGACATAGAGACATGAGAACGAAGAACCCTTTGAACCGAGCGCAGGATCAGCCAGCATCATCCTCTGTAGCTCTGAGACATTCTTAAGTGCTTCAGCTTCTTTCGTTGCTTTGGACATTTTCTCTTTTATACTTCTGTAGAGTTCTTGTACTCTCTGTTCTACAGGCACATAATCAGAGTGCTTCTCATTCGTGTTGGAATTTAAAGACACTTTGTATGATATAACGGGGACTTATTTGTATCTGAGACTTTTGCAGAAGAAAAAAAGCTCTTTGTTTGTATCTGGGGAATTTCGTGATACAATGATGTGGATAAGGGAGTAATGTGTGTGTGTGTGGGGGGTGGGGGGGGGGTGGGGGGGTGAATAGCCATCCATCTCTGCTCTACTGCAATCCAGGCTACAGAAACGGCACATAATGTTCAATGTGAATGAAAAGACCGTGACTGAAAAGATTAGTGAAATAACCACTCCAGAGCCTTTGAGCCTCTGCAGCCGTAAAATGCAGCACAGGCCCCTGTGGACATTGATTGTATGCACCTGGGGTGAAACAGTACATAAGATATTACACACAATCCAGATTCCATTTATTTGTCTTCACCCTAGCAGGTTTATTAGCTAGATCTACTTTGTGCCTACAGTTGAGGCCAAACGTTTCCATACACCTATGCTAAAAACATTCAAACTAAATTTTGAACTCACAATTATGTTAGCACACTTTTCCTGTGTTAAGTCAATTATCATATCTATTTCCATAAGAGGTCATTTTAAAATACTAGCTAAGAGACAGATTTATTTCAGATTTCCAGTGGTTCAAAAGTTTACATACACATACAAAGGTTACTATTTCTTGGCATTGGCTTTTAATTGCTTAAACTTGAATCTTGAAATACTTGGGATAGCTTTTTCCACACGCTTCTCATAATACTTTCCTGGAATTTTGGTTAATTGCTCCTGACAGAAACTGGTGTAAATCATTCATGTTTGTGCTCAGACACACTTTCTCATTGCACATTGTTTTTCGATGGGATTTAGGTCAGGGTTTGTGATGTCCCCGCCAATTCTTTCATTTTGTTGTCTTTAAGCCATTTTGTTACAACTTTGGAGGTATGCTTAGCATCAGTGTCCTGTTGGAAGACCCAGCTGTGACTAAAATGTAACATTCTGGCTGATCTCTTGAGGTAATGCTTCAGTATTTCTAGATAATCTTCCTCCCTTTTCCAGTAAAACACCCCCTTAACATGATGCTGCCACCACCATGCTTCACACTTCACACATGTTCTTCGGAAAAGCCTGACCCATTTTCCTCCATACATAGCACAGGTCATTATGGGCAAATAATTCAATTTGTCTTTCATGTGCCCAGAAAACAGTTCTTTAACAGACTGGTGATCACCTGCAAACTTCAGTCTGGCTTTTTTATGCTGGTCATGGGGTAGGGGCTACTTCCATGCATGACACCCTATCAGGCTATGTTGATGTAGGACTTTCTTATGGTGGAAGTACATACTTTGGTACTTGATGCCTCCGACTCCTAAACCAGTTCGTTTGTTGTTTTCTTGGGGTTCAGTTGTACCGTTTGCTCCAAAATTCGTTCATCCCTGGGAGTTCATTTGTACCTCTTTCCTGAACGATGCAGTGTCTGAGTGGGCCAAGATTTTTCTATTTAATATTTTTTTTATTATACAATCCAAAATGATGAGTTTGTATTCATCCTAAATTTGGGACTTGTTGAAAATGTCATGCTGTTATTGGAAAAATCCTGTTTAGAGTGATGGAGCAGAATTACAGTTACCATCACAAAGTTGATTATTTTCCTATAGCAGTGCACACCCATGTGTTTTATTCACTGATCGATATACTGTATATAACTGGATAGCTCTTAGAATTATAAACTGCCAGCTGTTGGTGAAGCTGCCGGAAGTGCTCTGGCGGCCATTTTATTTCCTAATTCCCTACCGACAGAGGGCGTCGACCGCCAACGGACGAAAACTGTTGAGACGATCCGATGTGCTGTTTTTAACTGCAAAACAATCAGCTGAGACAATAGTCCCACCAAAATTATGTGAAGATTTATTAATCATGTATTTTTATTATTTTTTTAATATCATAAGTGACTTTGTCATTTAAATGCTGGAAGACTGGTTTTAGTTACACCTTTTCATAATTTTTTCCCACAGCAACTGCACAGTTATACAATAATGAATGCTACTGTTTTACATCGTAATTTTAGCCAAAGTCTGTTTTTTTGCAGTTTTCTCAGTAACATGACAAGCTGTGTTTTTTTTAATCGTGTGAACTTCAAGAGATAAAAATAAAGAGAGGCTGGTAAGGGGAACGGCTGTTTATAGTTGCTATAACGTAAAAGATAAAAGGGGGGGGGAATAGTTTCCCTGACATTCTGCAACATTAATTGCAACTATAATTGAATAGAATTTATGACAGGTCATTTTTTAATAAATAAGAAAAAAACCATTGGAAGACGGTGGTATAAGAGGAATAAAACAGTTCAGTGTATGCAGTTACAGGAAAATATTCACCCCGTCATTCACTATTTTACTAAAACAGGACCACATATAATGGCGTATTCGTTAGTTAGGACCTGTTGGTGCAATAAAACCTCGAATAAAGAGTTCAGACTCTGTATGTGTAGCGTGGTGTGTTTCTTTGCTCGTATTGTGGACTTCGGTGGACTTCAGTCATCAGACTCACACTAGCAGGATGGTAATTGCTACCATATGTTTTGAGGACATTGTCTCAGTGCACATTTCTGTTCAATTATTTAGTTTCAGTCTTATTTGGACGGTTGTGTCAGTGTAGAGAATTATCTGTCATTCATGACTTATTCTTTCTGGATCCTTTGCATTTCTATTCTGTTTTATCTGCTTGTGATAAGCTGCAGGGACGACAGGACACAGCTGCACAAGACAAGACAATTTACAAGCATTCTGTTAGTCTTTGTGAACCTTTTACAGCATACTCATACATCATACAACATTCACCATTCATAAACATTATATTATATTTATAAGTAAATCAGTGTGTGCTGGAAGTGCTGTGTCCAAGAGCACCGCTGTGGCCTCGGATATTATATATGAACTGTAGGAGGGACAAAATGTTGCATAATCTATGCATAAAAATATAAATAAAGCTACACTCCATCGCCGTATGTTTAAGCTCAAAATGTCACTCTTGAGGAAAAAAAAAAAGAAAAATACAAACAGAAAAAAATCTGAGCTGAGGAAAATAAAAAAAATAGTTTCAAAGAAGAAAAATAAATAAAACAGAAGAAATAATTTAAAAATAGAATTTGAAAAAATGGAAAAAAAATCATTAAAAAAGTTTCAAAAATAAATAAATAAACAAGAAATGATAAAAAAAAACCATGAAAAGAGTTTGTTTCTTTATAGTTTTATGTTCTGTTCTTTCCTGTCTGATCTCAATTGGCAATAATAAATTTTTTTACAGTTGCTGGTGAAATTGTCATTATGAAGTCTTTACATTTAAGTGAAGTCCTCATGTTAACTGATTGATGTTGGTATCTTTTCTACTTATTTGAAGAAAATATACACAATGTAACCAGCAGTTTGAGTCTAGTTAGTTAAATGTAAAAGTAAAATGTATTTAGAGAAATAAAATATGACCGATCATTAAGCACTGAGAGCATCACTAATAAAACAGGTTCAATTATATTGAGGTTTCAGATCAGAACCTTTCGGGATCAGATTTATTTCATGCTCTGATTTTGACCATTACACGGATAGCACATGGGAGCAGAGTAAAGATAAACAATCAAACAAACAAACAAACAAACAAACAAACAAACCAACAAATAACATATTTCTCTATAACAGGGTGAAGCTGAAAGATGATGTGGCGTTTTTAGGAGCGAAGGCCACTAATCCAGTGCAGTGGACCGTCAGTCAGGACGTGAGGAGTGAAGGACACCGAGTCGTTACTCTGCACTGTCGGAGAAAAGACATCGGCTATGGCCAGAGGTCAGTAACACTTATATTTCAGCAGAATATTTACTGGGAAAAGCATTAATTACTATCACAGTTGCTGTGGTGGGATAGGGTTGGGAGGGTTATTTAAAAAATGTATTCCCTTATAGTTACAAATTACTTCATAAAAAATATCATCAGTAATGTAATCCAAGTATCACAAAATGAAATTAATATAATCTGATTATTTTTGGATTATTTCAGGGTCACATATGTAAATAAAGTCAAGAGTAAAGCAGTATGATCTAAAATACTTTAAAAAACATGCTTTTGGATTTGTTTTAATAAAATAAATAAATGAAAGATTACTGTCCCTGATGCAGGTAACATTACATCATAAAAGCCAGGGTGAGCATATTCTGTGGGAGGGGGGTGCAGCTAATTTAAGGAGTGCTCTTGTCTGATTAAGGTGCACACTTAATCACGGAAAGGGAAACACACTTTAGATGTTAAATGTTACTCCAGAGTGATGCACTAAAAGTCCGGTGAATATGAGTTAATTTAATTTATACCATGGTCTGTGTGTATACTCGATTCTGATTGGCTGGGAGGTGTGCATTCAAAGCATTGACTCCACAGGTAACTCCAATTTAATCACCATTCTAAATTAATGTGCTGCCTATAAACAGGTGTAACCATAGTAACATACAGTTACAGTTGCATGCAGTTGTTAAACTCAGCTTCATTATCTGAATAGACATGGCTCAGAGACAGATAATTCACATACGCACAATCTCTCTCTCTGTCTCTTTCTCTCTCTCTCTCTCTCTCTCTCTCTCTCTCTCTCTCTCTCTCTCAGAACTAATAATTATAATTCTTTCAAATAAATGTAATCTCATCGCACTACTTTATCTCTGTGTATGATTTAGATTGGTCAGAATTATAGATCTAGTGACACGTATATAAAATAACTAATCAAAATGAACTGTTATTGTTATCCTTTCAGTCAAATTTTACACTGCAAACATCAATGACAGCTTTAACTTGTCCATGCTGACAAGTGACCATGGTATTAGCGGACTAATCCACAGCTAGGTGTTCATTACACGAATTTAATGCACTCCATGGAGGCAATCTCATTCTTTGTCTCCATATTGTGCATTAAAATCATGTAATGCACACCTAGCTGTGGATTATCCCTTACACAGTTTATCCCCGAAGGTGTTGATATTTTCATTAACACACTCATTCTATTATCTTCATCACTATCGTTGCTATAGTAACAGTTCATCCTCTAGGACTTTGTATTGCTGAGGCTCCACATAAACAGATTTGTAATGTGCAAAAAAATGTGTATAATTGTTCATATGATGATGTTTTCTGTAAAGAGCATTTAGCATGTATGGAAGGAGTCTCCAGTGTCAGCCCTTTGTAACAGTTGCTACGTTTACATGCAGTATAAAGAGTAAAGAGTGGGAAAATATTGCTGCACTGATAGATGCTTTCCCAAAAAGATTGAGTGGTGTAATAAACTCAAAAAGTGCGTCAACAAAATATTAGTTTAGGGGTGTCTACACTTATGCAACTAGGTTATGATAAGCTTTTAATTTTTCCTATTTGTCCCTAAAATGGTTCTGATTGTTTTTCACTTAATTTGTAGATGTTGTAATTTCACATTGGGGTGGAAAAAGTTCTGACATCATGGTTAATTATTTTTTTTTACATAACAAAAACCATCCATTTTAACAGGGGTGCATAGATGTTTTATATCCATTGTACAGTATATGAAGATTGTACACAAAGTGACCAATTTAGGATACATATTTATTCAGAATCTGCACTGGGAATGAATTCATTTGGATTGGTGAAGATCTTTGCGTGTAAACATAACCACTCAGAAGTGAAGCTGTAACTTTAAGTTTTATGACACAGGAAAGTCTTCAGGATGGAGAAGTTTATGTGGTTTGGTTTCTCTGTAACAAGACAAGTTTTTTTTTTTAATTGTTTTTTTTATTTTTTTACTTCAAGAATGGGAAAAAAAGATATAAGAGGTCCTTGGCTATTCCAGGGGCAAAGTCCAGGCAGGAAATCGCAACAGAGATGTCAGGGCCAGCAAAAAGAGCTACCTTGTCAGGTCTTCTCTGAAGCTGACTCTTGAGGCTCTAATGGGGTGCCTGACAGAACTTCCAGGACCACAAAGAGGTCCCAGGAAGGTATGCATGGTCTGCAGATGGGCCTCAGCCGTCTGACACCATGCATAAACCTCGATGTTATAGGATGTTGCCCCACAGGCTCCATCAATAGGGGCATGGCTGGCCGAAATGATGGCCATGTAGGGTTATTGCTGACCAGAGAAAACTGAAAACTTGGGATGACAATGACTAGGGGAGCCTTACAGTGATAGTGGGGGCTAACTACCCTAACAACCTCTTGTCCCCGATACCTTCCTTCATGGCCCATCAAGACTGCTTCTTCTTGCCTTTTTGGCACTGATTATCATTTTTAAACCAGGCCTACAAACAGGCTGCACCTGTGGGCGCCCAGTCCCCCTGGCTTTCTGCAGGAGGTGGGCCGCTACACTCGCCTTCTGTGCTTCCCTCACTATTCAGCAGGTCTACCTTTTAGGCCTGCAACACTGTCATTGTATGCAGAGACCTACAGATTGTCAAGAGAGACCCGCTGCCACACAGTCTTTGTCAACCAATACCGACTTACACAGCTTAATACCGTCTTAACACCCCCCTAATATTGCTGCCGTTGATGGAGAGAGGTAGCTTTCAAGCGCCTCCTCCACCTTCAGCATAGCAAAATAACCGTACTGTTTATTCCCCACATTGGCCAAATAATCCGACGTTGTGAGGTTATGAACATGACTTTCCCCAGAAGCGTGATACTTCATGGCGGACTTCCGGGAAAAAGGGGAGTTTTCTGCAGTGTGAGGGAATGCTCTCCTTCTCATTGGCTCCCCCCTCTGGCTCCATGGACTCAGAGAGGGTGGGTTGACTCTCCAGGAAGAAGTCACTTTGCGAGCTCCAAAACTTGGTACCGGAGAGTCGAATCTGCAGGAAAGAGTGAGAGATAGAGCAGTGCACATTTCCGGTTCCTTCTCCAGATACATACGGGACCCCCAGGATCTGAGACGACCAGAGCCCTGACGTGATGTGAGAGAGGTGAGAGTGGAGCTGCTTCATTGTGACTTCTTCTCTTTTTTCACAGTGAATGCAGTCAGACCCTTTAAGGGCTGCGGCAGCATGCCCCACTCCCATAAAATGATGCACTGGCGCCCCCTCTGGCTCCTCGGAGTTAGAACTGGAGAGTCGGATCCAGTGGAAAGCGCAAGAGATAGATCAGAGTTTTCTATCACCATTTTATGGTCACGCGACGTGCGAAATGCCACTTCACCTGACCATGGCAAGCCAATAAATTGGCATGATTTTACACCGACTTCAGATACCGGTTATGCATGGAGTCTTTCCACAGCGTGAAGCTCATGCAATGTTGAATTTCCTTTGAAAGAGAACACTGGACAGTATGCTGTGCTTCAAGAGATAAACCTCAAATACTGAACCTCATTTATCTCTCCTGTAATAAAATTGTGTAAATGTCTTTATAAGCCAAGCTGCACTAAAATTGACAGATTTACAGATTACAATTCCTGATTTTATTGTACTCACATGCATTTATTGATAAATACCAATCAGCTATGTATCACCAAAGTATTTATGGCGCAGCTAATGGCACACAATTCCATCAATTTCAAAGCTTACAGAGAGGTGAAAATGGCAAAAATAAGACTAAACAGTGCTATTACTTTTGTCCTAATTGAACTGCCAGTCTTATTTGTCTTAATTTATGAATGTGTTTATGTTTTGGCTTTCTCATTAATATAGAGCAACTGAATTTCACAAAATATTAATGAAATTTGTGTGTGTAATTGAAATAAACTAGTGATTTAAAGTTAATTGCGGTAACTTATCACCGATTATATGATTTTAAGCCGAACAGTCAAGGTCCATATTAGTGAGTCTCCTTATATGTAAATTTACACAAACTTAGGAAGGAAACTAAGGATACGAACTAACTGGATTTTCATCAATAACAGATGTCTTGTCTAAATGCTCGTGCATGCAGTTTACAAATGAATTCATTCATATATATTGTGATAAATGAGGCCCAATGTTAAGTATAAAACTAGCATTTTAGAAATGAATGACAATGATGCATGATTATTTAAAGGGCAAAGTAATGAAAGTTCTGTATAATTTGATCAGTGATCTTATTACAGGCACTAATAACAGGCTTTCATACCTGTGTAGCCAGTTTTTAACTCTGAAATAAGCTTTGTGATGGAAAAACAACATTAATAAATCTGTGTCATACTTTAAAGCTATTCATTTCTGTACAGTTATTAAACTCTGAGTGCAGCTTCTTGGTACCAGTGATCAAAGGTCAAGATTTTGCTCCACAGTTTTTAAATTCATGAATTCATGTGTTCGGGAATTTTGAAAAAGATCATGGCTTTTCTGAATGTGAGCATTTCTGCTAAATGGATGCTCATCTAGTACACTTCCATCTAATTCCAGCACACTTCGCTCCTCATAAACAGACGTTCAGCTTCTGCCAGCTTGCCGATTCTCTGATTGTCTGATCCCTCACATCATCCTCAAATTCCAGCTTCCAAATTCCTATGCTTAATAGTCCGGAGTAGTTCCATTGCCTCGTTTGACTGACAGCTGTGTGCTGTTTGGTCTTGTGTCTATCTTCTCCAGCGCTTCTTTCCCGCTGGCATTTACATACACAAATGAATCTCATGAATACTCAGATTTCCCAATCTTCGGCTTGATTGAGAGAAAGCAGGAAGAAAAAAAAACATTTCTGATGTTAATTAAGTGCTTTAGGATTTACTTTCCCATCTCAAATAATATTGATTTCTTGACATGTGTCAGTTTATCAAATAGTGGAAGGGAGGATAGGGAGCAGGCAGGATGCACAGAGCTGGAAGTTATCACAAACTAAGTTTCAGCTAAAGGCAAGGGGTAAAAAATGATGAGCATTAACTAAAATGTGCTTCTTTGCCTCCAGCCATTGGTATAAATCATATTCTAATAAAGCACGCTTATTCGGTTACAATATCTCATTGTAATTCGTATTTCACGTCTGTGTACCTGAGCTCATATCACGTGTTTTCGACCCTTATTGAAATTCTTTGCTCCGCTGCAGAGCGGAATGATTACGTTCACATTTCACACGAGTTATTAAAGTTTTAGGATTTTTAAAGGGTTTTTAACAGCACCAGACATGTGAACATCAGTCCTTCCACACATTTCAAATGGCATACTGCACGCCACTTTTTCAGAGCCAAAAAACGTCATAAATATGTGCACCCCATACCTTACAGAAATCCGAAGTAACGAGCCCTAATTTGTATATACGAGAATTAATATGATATGGTAGGGAGATACCATACTAACAAATCAAAGAATAACATTAATATCATGAAAAACATATTGAAAAGCACAATAATCGACTACATAATATACAATCTCTCTGCCTTAATAAAAAAGTACAACTGCCAAAGTAAAGACTATTTGGACACCAATCATTATCTACATACACCGGGAACCAGTACAGTACTTACAGTACAGACAAACCATATAACCAAAGCCATACCACACAGCTCAAGCATAAAACTCACAAACACATGCAACTAAATTACACACACACACATACACAACATTCACAGAAACCAAAGTTGGTGTTAATTTTCTCAACCGACATTCTAAAAATTATTCCGATAAGTATCATGTCCATGTCGCGTCCACTGACTTCTCTTGTCTATTGTTTTGTCTCATCTGCTGTCCTGTCTGTTACATCCTACACCCACCACTCATCTATTCTAACCTTTAAATACAAAGAAGTACACATCTACATATATTGAATAAAGTAAAATAAATAGTCTCAAAAGACAGACTTAAGAAACAGGAAGAAAGACAGACTCAGTTGTGATGTTTCCTTTCTGTCTGTAGGCTACAACAGAACATTTGGTAAAGTGATGAACATTACCTACATTTCATCCTTAATTAATTCATTATTTGTTTATCCTTACTACTTACCTTAGTTCTGCTTCCTCTTGTCCTCTTCGTCTTGTTTTCACTTTCTGTTCTGGCTTGGTGCCCAGAAAGTTCTACTGAATTTTCTATTGATAAAAGTGCGACAATTCAAAATAAACTTTCGCAAGTCCCACATGCTACAGTAGCAAGATGGTGCTCCTGTAGAGGATGTTCCTGGCATAACGTAGTACCCATCTGAGGTGTTGGGGTTGTCCTGCGCGTTAAGATTTGACATTTTCATGGCCTTAGTATTGGCCTTTATGTGGTCCCCTGAAAACTCCAAGCAATTTTAGTTCCAATCAATTGCTTGGCTTCACTGTCCTGTAACTATGCCTACAAACATTACACATGAAGATCGAGGCCAGGGGAAATCTGCTGCTCAAACTTAGGCCTGGAGTGCTGTTACAACTGGCAACCAGCAGATAAATGACCAAAACCCTTAAAACTATACAAATGAAGACAGATGCAAGACATCAAACATCAAACATACAGACTCAAGAAAAAAAAATTACGAAATAAAAGAAAGAAAGAAAATCTCCAGTGAGAAGCAGCAAATATTCTCATAGCATGCTCTCAACCAGAAATGGAAACACGAAACTAATCACATCCTCTATAAAGGAATGTTCTAATGTTTTATTTATAATTATGTGAAAATTACAAGTTTAAAAAATCAATTTAAATATTTTGGCACCTTTAACCTTAGAATGTATAAAGCAGGTCAGATTGACCTGGCAGGATGTGATTTTTGAAATATTCGATCAATAACAACATTTTAAAAATTTTGTTTATTTATTCCATGTAAGCCTTAAGAAACTATTATTATTAAATGTGCTTTTCATATTTCCTGCTCATAGGTTGGGAAAAAGTTAAATTTTCATATCACTACCCCAATTCTTCATAAAGCGGGTCAAGAATGACCCATATACCCTTCCTATGGAATTTTTGTCTTAATGTAGCATTTTAAAAAAAGAATAAATGGTCAATAATAATATTTATATTATATTTCTTTCCCTAAAAGTCCATGGATTACTCAAAAATCTTTTGTGAATTTGCCTCACGCAACAGTTTGCAGAATTTTCAAATCACAACAAGCACAGGCCTGCACCGCACTGCACTTCTCAGGTAAATTTTGACTACATATTCTGTACTTTAACACAGAAATGATATGACAGGTCAGTTTTGAAGCACAGATATTCATATATTATGGATACATTACAGAATTATGGATACACTACAGGGGGAGTGGTGGCTTGGCGGTTAAGGCTCTGGGTTACTGATCAGAAGGTTGGGAGTTAAGCTGCCACTGTTGGGCCCTTGAGCAAGGCCCTTAACCCTCTCTGCTCCAGCGGTACTGCATTAGGGCTGACCCTGTGCTCTGACCCCAACTTCCTAACATGCTGGGGTATGCAAACAAAAGAATTTCACTGTGCTGTAATGTATATGTGATTAATAAAGACTCATTATCATTATCACTAGTTAGTAAATTAGATGGGTTAGATGGCATCTCTCATAATTACCAAGTTATATTAGTAAGTATTGCTGTCATGGCTCATGATGCCAATTATGCTTGCATATACATAGCAGAAATGGCTTTGGAAATGTCTGGAGAGACACCAGCGCTCAAGGCCTCCAAAACTCACCATCTTCACAGCACTGAATTTGGCTTCAGGGCTAACATTAACATGGTCAGCTATGTTCAGAAGAAGGGCAAGGCAGTACTTTCGTTGCGCACAAGTCAGTGGATGACAGCAGTGCAAAGAAGAAACCAGAAGCAGTTTTGTACTATAGCAAAACAAATGGAGGTGTTGATGTCATGGATCAGATGATTGGCAACTACACCTCAAAGAGGAAACAAAGAGATGGCCAGTGGCTCTATTTTACAACCTCCTTGATGTGGCAGCCCTCAATGCTTACAGTACACACTCTTAAAGTCCAATATCCTCAGTAGCAGGAAGGTCTACCCTACATACGAATCCTGAAAGAGCTGGCAAAAGATATTGTCACTCCATAGATCCAGTATCAGCTTCAGGAAAATCCCCACCTTCATTGCCATGTCATTGAGGCAATGAAATAGTGTGGGATGAATAGAGAAAGACCGCAGGAAATGACAGGTGAAGGCCCAATGAAAAAGAAGAGGCACAAACTATGTTTGCAAACCCAATGGAGTTCTGGACAGAAAGGTGCAAACCTTTTGTGTGAGATGTTTGCAAAGATCATTCTTACATTATCTGCAAGACGTGTGAGAAGTAAAATGTCCGACTGCAACAGCGTTACAGTAGCACTAAATTGGTCCAGAGTTAGCTCAGAAAAAGTTCAACTGCATTTGAATAAAATTAAATTGTATCTTCTGTACTGCATATTTATTAGGGAAGTGAACAAATAAGCATGTGTGATAAATGAAAACATTTGCGTATTATCCATTTTTTAAATAATTTAATTAACAGGACACCTATTTTTTTTTTTTTTTTTTCATAAAGAAAACCATTGAATCCAATACGGGTCATTTTGACCACTCTATACATTAGTGTAGGTTTTTTGGTTCATGCATTCTAGGGTTAAAGATGGTAATAAAATATGTGATATATCACAACACCTGTGTAAGGCTGGTTTTAAAAATGACATGGAATTTACTCAGTGATCCACAAAGCCAGGAGATTATTATCAAGTTTCAATTAGGTGTCAAAAGAATGCGTGGTTTACAAGACAGACATCTCAGTAATGAGTTCTGAGCTGCCATACCACTAATGAGATTCACATCAAATGTTTTTCCTCTCAGGTAACACAGTTCAGTTCCAGTAGATCGTGTCAGTGTAGCATTTGTCTTTTTGAAATGATTGGGAAATATGGTGACACCTTGTAAAAGATTCATATATTCATGTGTACTTCTAAAAAGTTTAATTAATGTGAAAAATACCTCATTCCCGTGTTAACACTTAATTCATATTTAATACACACAAAATGTTATGTTATTAAGGAAAACTTATTACAGCTTAAATGAATTTTAATTGTAAGCTATCTTTAAAAAATGCCTTACTTTTTTTTGTAACAACTTCATTGCTATTTGTACAGCAACTAATTTACAACTAAATAAATTAAAATGTAGTTTTTTGTGTTTTGAGGAGTGCACCATTTTAATGTAAAACATCATTTTTGTAAACTTAAACTGACATGACAGCTATTATTATTTTATAATACCTATATATTAAGCAAAGAAGGGTCTGAAAAAATTTGGGGTATAAATATGAGGTAACACACAGGCCAAATTCCCTTAGTCATTCATTACAATGGGTAAGACCAAGGAATATAACTGTGATGTGCGACAAAAGGTTGTTGAGCTTCACAAAATGGGAACTGGATATAAGAAAATAGCACAAGCATTGAAAATGCCCATTTCCACCATCAGGGCAATAATTAAGAAGTTCCAGTTAATTGGAAATGTTATGAATCAATCTGGCCAAAAATCTCCAAGGATTACAGCTGGAGAATTGCAGAAGTTAGTTGCATCTTGGGGTCAGACAGTCTCCGCAACTACAATCCGAAGTCACCACAAGTTGTTGGAAGGGTTTCAAGAAAAAAGCCTCTACTCTCATCCAAAAACAAACTCAAGCGTCTTCAGTTTGTCAGACACTACTGGAACTTCAAATGGGATCGGGTTCTATGGTCAGATGAAACCAAAATAGAGCTTTTTGGCAATAAACACCAGAGGAGGTTTTGGTACACAGAGAGGTAGCCATATGGAAAAGTACCTCATGCCCACGGTTAAATATGGTGGTGGTTCTTTAATGTTTTGGGGCTGTTTTTCTGCCAGAGAACCTGGACATTTTTGTTAGGATACATGGCATCATGGAATCTAACAAATATCAACAGATATTAAATGAAAACCTGACTGCCTCTTAAAAGCTTAAAATGGGCTGTGGTTGGATCTTCCAGCAGAACAATGATCCAAAACATACATCAAAATCGACACAAAAATGATTTACTGACCACAAAATCAAGGTCCTGCCGTGGCCATCCCAGTCCCCTGACTTGAAACCCATAGAAAACCTGTGGGGAGAACTGAAGAGCAGAGTCCACCAGCATGGACCTGATCCCAGAATGGTCTCAGATCCCTTGCCATGTATTCTCCAACCTCATCAGGCATTATAGGAGAAGACTCAGAGCTGTTATCTTAGCAAAGGGAGGTAGCACAAAGTATTGACTAAAATAATTGTTGCACACCTATATTTAACAAAGATTTTTTTTTTTGATAATTGATAATTTGCAATTGTTTGATAGCCATGAGAGCAAAGTATTTTTGTGAATTTTTTTAACAAAAGATCTTATACCAAGTTTGTCAGCATTAGTGGAGGGCACTGTATAATTTAATTATTTAAGTATACTATTTACTACCTTTGTTTTCATGTTGGATGTCAGGCTTCCAGACCTGACTCATTTTCCCTCTCCTTAATTTCCTCTCTGCCTCATTTGACACAGCTGTGGATTTTTTTCACACGGTGTGTGAAATGAGGATCAGTTTCTCCTGGAACAAACAAATGTGTTCTCAATGAAGCTGTCCTATGGCTTTCAGAATGATAATGTACCTGATTCCAAACTAAAATATCGGCAATATAGCCTATCAATAGTAATGGATATATCCTTATCTTACCCGTTCGGCTCACTTTGTATGGAATAAACTACTGATTGTGTGTATATCTGTTGTAATAAAATACCCAGTGAGGGGGTGGTGTAATAAGGCAGAGTTTCTTAATATGTATGGAACGAGTGTCAGTGCTTTATAACAGTCAGGGGCAAAGCTGTACCTTGAAGTTTTTTCTGACATGGGACAGAGAAGAAAGAGGGGCTGATGAGGGAACGACTATTTATAGCTGCGATAATCTAAGTGATAACAGGCAGACGTTGAACAACATTAAATGCAGTGTAAATGTAATGTATGTTATCGCTGGAAAATTGCTGTGTATAAGAGGAATAAAACACTAGGGGACATACTGTCATAGAAAAATAATTAACTTTGAGGTACATATATCTTCAGGGTCCACTTCATCCCACCACTACAGCTTTCTCAGTTTGAGTTCCGTGTGGTTTAGTAGGTGAGGCGTATGTTGTGTGTGTCAGTGTGATGAATTTTATTGATGGAGCTGTAGGGAAGCTGAGTTGCAGCGCTGCGTTAGTAATCCTCTCATGGGGCTCGGCTCAGCCGCTGTGGCTTTAATTCCCTCAACGCACAGGCTGGGGTGATTCCCACATTCAGAATGTATGTGATAGACTTTCATCATTTTATTTATTCTTCCCACTCGGGGATTAGAAGTCGTCTTGCCTTTTTCCTTTGCACTCGTCCGTCCTTCACTCAGGCGCTCTCTAGGTCAGGAACATGGAATCTCCTGTGAACCTTCTCTCTCTTTTGTTATTCTCTTTTTATTTACCACTCAGATTCTCTCTTTGATTGCTCTTCCGATGTTATTTATAGTTATTAAGAGCAGAAAAAAGTGGATGTAGATATAAATACACAGAAATGCCGCAAGGAATTTTCATGTAAAGACAACCTTTTTTTGCGCAATCCAAATGGTCACGTTCAAACTGATTCTGAAGCTGACCTCAGTGACTGATCACTCTCTGACATGTAAGCCTTTTTTTACTCTGCACTTTCTTTATATATATATATATATATATATATATATATATATATATATATATATATATATATATATATATATATTATTATAGCTTTCTTTTCTAGCTTTTACTGTTACAATTGGTTGCACCAACTTTCCATATTTTCTCAATTTCATCACAAATCACAAGACCCTCGATGCATGTTTGAGATACTGTAGGTGCCAAAACTTTTACCTTTGGTAAACACACATTCTAAATACTAATCCAACATTTAAAATGCTGGAAATTAGAGAATGTACCAATATAAATCAAGATTTGTGAAAGCAATATGGTTTGTACAGTATTAGGCCCTAAATTGTTCCCCTTTTTAATACACCCTAGTAAACAATTTACTTAATTGTATATTAAAATAGATCTGACTTTGTCCAAGTATGTTGTAACTATGCAAATTGATTAATAACAATTGTATGTGCTTAATTTAAACATGCTAAAATATATTAATCACAAGTTTAATTTAATAAAAGTAGCTTCATTTAATTAGAATTTTAGTTTAATTGAATGAAATGTGCACACTTTTAAATGCTTAATTTCATGTAATGTATTAAAATAATTATTATTAATATTATTAATATTATTAATACTGTTAATAATCCATTTACTATGCTGTGAAAGGAAATAGTGTGTAGATGTGGACAGCACATGTTTTGTTATGGTGCAATGATACAGGTTTTAAATTCGTGGAAACATAGGACACTTTTTTAATAAGGTTCTGGAGAGCCCACACCACTTCAGCAGAAAATCCAGACTTCCTCTCTGGTGAATTCTAACACGACTCGTTGTTGTTCAGCACCTTTCAGACGTCCGGTGTGGGTGTGTTTGAATACAAGCTGTCGGTGGTGGATCTGAATTCAGAACATGCCCGAGCAAGTCCGTGTCAGGGGCTTCAGCCTGGCTGTGTTTAGATAAGAAATCTCGACCTCAGGGAATACATGATTAGGGAAAGACAGAGAAAACTGCCAGCCACACACACACACACACACACACACACACACATACACACACATATGCAAACAACCATGACAAACATGCACATGAAAAAAATCTGCAAGCGTATTATCATTATATTTTCATTTCCTGCCCAATTCCTGAGGCATCCTCAGAGCATCATCATTGTCTTTCAGCACCAGCTGAATCAAAACACAGCATCATCAAACCACTGTCAATCACACTGAGCTGTGTTACATAAGGCCAGTTCACCCAGAAATTATTTCTGAAGCACTTTTCAATCATCTCTCTCATGATGGGTGTTTAAACAGATTCAGAGTAGCTTGAGAATGGTGGCTAGGGCAATTTGCTTGGCTGCACCCCAAAATATACTACCACACTAAATACTATGTCAAAAGAGTATGCTACAGGTTTTGGCTATGTTTGAAACAGTGCACTACTATTTCTACTAGATTATATTAAACCATACTAAAAAGCAGGATGTAGTACACAGCAGCCATGTTTCCATCCATGTATTTTTAGCCAAATTTTGGCATATTGCATGGATGGAAACACCAGATGCATAGAAAATCTCCAAAATGCCAAGGCGGGTAATTTGATTTATTCATTAAGAAGATATGTGCATTAACTATAATTGAACCACAGAATAAATTCCTCAATGCGCATCAGAAAAGTCATGTGACTTTGCCTCAACAAATCATGTGATTGGATTATTGGCTGATGTGACTGGATATTCAGCCCATGTGGCCAACTTATATGGCGCAACGGCAGTGCGTTTTACTGTGGGAACTGGGCCGCAGTGGGTCACATAACCGGACTAACCAGCGGGCCACTCTCATTGCACAGCATCTCAAATGTTGTTTTTGTCATTCTGAAATGCCTGAGCCAAAGTCTGTCATCGAAATGATTTGGTATACTTACCTTCCAGAAATGTCTCCCATAATTCCATTCCCAAATATCAGGCATCCGCGTCCGATCACAAGATAACATGAAGCTTGTGATAGCGTTTGTGAGCATATATAATCCAATATTATTCACATAGTTCTATATTATACAAAGTTGGTGACTTAAAGATCCATGGAGTGCGGAGGCTGTTGTTGACGCTGACCCTAACTCTGTAAGAACATAGAATCTCAATAACACATATTAATGGAGTCTATATATAGTACACACACACACACACAGTGTGTGTGTGTGTGTGTGTGTGTGTGTGTGTGGAGGTCTCCAAGGTTTCGCTGCTGTTAGTTGCTGCAGGAGGGCTGGGATTAAGTTTCCACCTTTGAATTCATACCCTCAGTCTTATCACATGAGGACAGCATGGTCTCACTGACAAACCCTGTGCACGAGCTTCAGCCTCAGAGCTGCCAGAGCAGGAAGTGAAGCCCAGGTTTGTCCCGCTGATAAACACGAGGGGGAGATACGAGAAAAAAAAAAAAAGACAGAGGTGAAGTCTGGTGAAGTGTATATGGATCATATTTATATGATCCTGTACTGTTAAATTCTGGATTCTGATGGGTCAGAAGGTGTCAGAATTAATTTTCTATAACAGAAGCTCGGATAGTAGTGCATCTGCCAATCACAGGTTTATATTAATGCACTCGGTTTAATACATTATTGATTTTATAATTACAAATCATTTACAGGGACTTGTAGAGCAGTCATACTGTAACTGTAGCCATACATGGATTAAAAATGTGCAATTGTTTATATGGTGAGGTTTTCTGTATGGAGATGTTTATTTAACATTTATGGAAGGAGTCTCCAGTGTCAGTGCTTTGTAATGTTTGGAGGTAAAGCTGTAACTTTAAGTTTACTGACATGAGAAATTCCTCAGGACAGAGGGGTTTATACATTGCAGTTTTTTTCCCCGGTAACATGACAAGCTTCATCTATCTTACTAACTTCATGAGAGAGAAAAAAGAGAGACTGGTGAGGGAAGGACCCATTTTATATCTTCCATAATGTAAGTGCCAACTGGAACTCACTTGTTTTGCAGACATCCCACATCATAAACTCTAAATGGATAAAAAAAAATAATGATGTGCCATTCTTTAATAAATATATAAGAAACACCTAAATTGTGTGTAAATTCATCACACCACCCCGTCACCTCATCACTACACACACAGGGTTTTATTACTTACATATACACCTACCTTGTATCTATACACACCTTTCCATTTCCAGTTCACCTTCCATACGGGTCAATATGCATCTATTATTAAGCTTAGGTTATTGTTGCGCATTCACCATACAAGTCCCTGTTACTATAGAAACAATAATGAATTAGAACGAATACATAAATATAAACCTATTGTCTGAGTTATAGAAAGTTATATATATAATACAGAATATAGAAAACAATTTCTGACAATTCAGGATTCAACAGCGCTGTGGTGTAGCCCAATGTAAATTACACATGCATGGATATATAAAGGGGCAAGTTATAGAATCAAGATTTTCAAAAGGAAACTTCAAAAGGAAGGATATAGTGTATTTTTCTTTGTAGGCAAATGTAATGTGATGTAATATAATAAAACTAGTATTAAATTAATTGTGTCATATTTGTCATATGACAATTTTAACACATAATATTGGCCTTGAATGGCATTCCATCGTTTTTGGAGTAAATTTACATACAAAGCATAAATTTCAGTGTGACATATTTTATTATGTTTACATCGAACTGTCAGAAAGTGGTGCTGGACTTAATACTTCTCCTCTCTCAAACTGATATTGTGGAACAAAAATGCGTTTAAATTCAAGATCATAATCACACGTAACTGAAACATGCCTCTGTTTTAATAAAACTCGACCTTTTGTACATAACTCTCATGTAACCGCTGAATAGTGCTTAAGCCTGTAGTTCTGAATAACATTGTACACAATTTCTGTACCGTATCCTCACTAGACACTCTTAACTCAACTCTGAATACGGCCCTCAGTTGTTAAGAATAAAGTTTCGGCTCAATTTGGGTTACATTCAAAGACTTTGAAGCTAGCGCATTCGTACTTAAATCCCCATCACTGATTGGATGTCGCTGGTGTTGGACTTGGTGTAAATTATTATGAGGCTCTTTTCTCAATTGCAGGAAACATAATCAGCCTCCAGCACTGCACTGCTCTGAATATGTTCATATTGTTCTTTAACAGTGACTCCAAAAGGAAGCTGTTGTGTCCTATTACAGTAATGATGTTTGTGCTGCACTGAAGAAGAACAGGATTTTTTTTTAGTGGCCCCTAAAGTACATACGGCGTTGCGAGTTCCAGCAGAGCCGGCGTGATTTTAGTCTGCACTAACACATGCACGATGTGATATATCAAAATCATGGCTCTGTGTTTTGTAGCTCAAAAAGGAAAACGCAGGATTGTATTCTGCACAAAAACAGTGGCGAAAGAAGCAAATAAATGCCTTGAGCATGTCCTAGTATTAGAATTAGCATAAACATTCAGGACCAAACAATCCATCACTCTGGGTTAAATCGCACATGTCACTCTGGTCCTATGTACACACGCATAATGAGCTTGCAAATGCTGCAGAGATCACCAAATGACATTGGACTGCATTAGTCAGAGTCTGAGTGTGTGAGTCTGAGATCAAAATACAAGGGATCAAAATACAAAATACCTTCCTTTTCTCAGAAAGAACAGAAGCATAAGTTACACTGAGAATTGATCATTTAACATTTGAAGCCTAGAAACATAAACATTGGTATTTTAACCACCCACAGCTCCAGACGTGGCAAGCAAGACGGCGTGAAAGAGATGATTGGTGTGGTTAAAGTGAAGTGAGAATAGATCTGCTGGACTGTCTCTAAAAACACTGTCTAAATGTGAGAGTGAGGAGAAAACAAAGGCCTAAATAACAGATCCAGCATAAAGTGTGAAACAACTGTAAATACCAGATTTACTTAGCACTAACACACCTATTACACTGCAACATATATATATATATATATATATATATATATATATATATATATATATATATATATATATATATATATATAATTCAATTACAAAGATATAGTCAAATTTGTTTAATATATTGTAAAAAATAAACCAAATACTTTTACAATAACAAAAAGTATTATAATTATTATATACTGTAATTGACCATGGGCACGGTGGCTTAGTGCTTAGCACGTTTGCCTTGCACTTCCGGCATTGGGGATTCAAATCCCGCCTGGGCCCTGTGTTTGAGAGCTTGCATGTACTCTCTGTGCTTTTGAGGTTTCCTCCTGGTACTCCAGTTTCCTCCCCCAGTCCAAAGACAAGTGCTGTAGGCTGACTGGCATTTCCAAATTGTCTTGAGTGTGTGAGATTGTATCCTTCAATGGGTTGCTTTGTGCCCTGAGTCCCCTTGGATAGACTCTAGTTTTCCTCACGACCCTATGTAGGAAAAGTAGTATGGATGGATTTAAATGCTAATTACCTCTTTTGATTGACCACCGATTTTTTTTTTTAAATGTTGCTATTTGACAGATATAAATCGATGTTCCAGTGATTTCGTCACCCTTCTAGATGTTGCATATTCATGGGCCTTATTTAGCTCCATACAGTTATTATTGCACATAGCACTCAAAGATGGCTGCCCCATGCACATCACACTGCCCCCTACACAATACAGGGTCGCTCTTTTTTTTACGCAAATTGAGCTAGTCTAGAAATACTCAGAGGCCATAAAGATCTTATGTTCTAACAAATAATAATCTAATACAATCTAATACATTTCTGCAAATAAAGGCAAAATGGAAGACCTAAAAAAGCAAGATAGCACAGTACTGGTACAAAAATGGTTTATAAACCTTTAATGACTTGTATGAAGTGGGTGCATTTAGGCCCTTCAAACAGTTACACTGAAAATAATTCCTCCCAGCTATGCTTTTATTAAATTTTGGGTGGCAGTGTGGCTGAGTACTGCCTCTCCTTTCTCTTCCTCTGGACAATATGAGACAACTTGTCTCATATATGTATGGCTACAATTGTTATTCACGTCAATGTTAAATTAAAGTGGGAAAACATCTCGGAGTGGGAAACAATTTGTGAAACAGTACAGACAATTTCTTTCAATAGTCATCATCAGGTAATACTCATCATACTCCTGTTTAGTACCATACATCAGGTATTACACTCCTGAAAGTCTCAATGTACTAGATGTTCTACATGTGAAGTGGGAATTGGAGCTCTGCTACACATGCTTTGGTCTTCCCCTGTGTTGGAAAGCTACAGAAAGGCAATTTTAGATGTCATTACGGAGGATACCAGGACCTCATTAGGTGATTAATCTGTTTTTCCAGATAAAAAATGGAAAAATTACAGATTTATACTTACAGCAAAGAAATTCATTACTGCTATATGGAAATCACCAGAACCTCCTAAACTGGCAATGGCATCCTTTATTACTCCAGAGAAAATGTTTAATTTAAAGAAGAAACAAAGAGAAAAAATACTGGGGATATTTCTCACAGTTTCTCACATACTTAAAATCCAGGACAGAAAACCCACGAGTCATTTGACATTCTAGACTACATATTTTGACTTTATTACCATACATATTTTGTTTGCCTGTTTGCCAAACTTTTTAACCAAACTGTTTGTTACTGTCCTATTACTGTGTATAAGCACTGTTTGGCCATGGTAGTAAGGGTGGGGAAAGTGGGTTGGTGGATTGTCATTCTGTAGCTACTTCCTTAATAAACATATTGATTAAAATGTGTGTACACCACAGTGAGAATGAGAAAAAGAAAATGTTTACATTTTTCCAGTGTCCAAATATTTTTGGGCTAGTTTAATGTCTTTTGTGAGGTTTTTGTGTCATGGTGTAGCTGGACATTTTGCTCAGACCAAGCAGACCTGGTGAATGATACAGTATTAGTTATGTTCCCTTCTCCCCTCTATGACTGTGATTGTTTATGATGGTTTATATGTATGGTGTTGTTGTGTTTATGTTTTACTATGCACCAATGGTGGAAACAAATTTCCTCTTTGAGGACAAATAAATTATCTATCTATCTATCTATCTATCTGTCTATCTGTCTGTCTGTCTGTCTGTCTAGCTAGTGTTTGCCTCACAATGCAACAGAAAATACACTTCCTGTATTGAACACACTTAAACAATGGTATGTCTAAAACCACAGAAAATAAGCTGCTAGACTTTATGCTGGATGACTGCATGTTGTTGACTGTCAACTGCCATAAGTTGCAGGGCTGCTCTAAAAATTCACTAAATAGCAGCCTATAGCATAAGTTAACTGTGATAGAATCTCGGCTTATCGTGCTTATCTCAATGCCGTTATTTATGTCGTCCCACCAAAATGTCTGGTTAAGAGTTGCTGCTGTTTAATAAAACCTTTATATGAATCTTTAATAATCTTTTGGGCTGGAAATACATAAAAAAAACTATGTAATGCTGTATAAGGCCAATATTAAATACATAAATAGAAATATGATACTTTATTCATTAATAGAATTGCCACTTTTATGTGAAAAAACCCAAAAAACAATCTCTCACTGCATCTTAATCAAATACGATGCTTATCCTGAGGACAAATTTCACATAGATTAATTTACATATAAACCCATATCAGATTATTTCAGTGTATTTGAATGCTAATCATCTTTTCAATCATATATCATTATAATAGTCTTTTTTTGTTTTTCATTTAAATTGGTCTGTGTTACATTGTATTACATTTGACAGCAATAATAAATAAATAAATAAATGCTCATTCTTTATTCAGTCCACATTTTCTATCCCTGATGTTTTTTCTAGCTAAAAGGAAGGTGCTTAATCCAAATCTGCATTTTTACAACTTTTCCTGCATAAGTATTGATGGAATATTTGGGCTTAATTCACCAACTCGGAATATAGCCTTATAGAAAAATTCTGGGTTTACAGGCACACATTTAGGTGACTGATGTCCTTTACTTGTTAGCCTCATAAATCTGAAAGCCAGCATGTGTTGGCTGAGTAAGGAGGAAATATGGTGGAAATGTGATTTTTTCCGCCCGCTGAGCTACTCCTGTAACGATGAAGGGTGGAAGACCAAGATGAGAAGCACAACATCAGCTTCAGAGTTCACTGAGCTTCTCAGTCAATAACAATCAGACCTCAGGTCACTGACCTCACGCTGCTAACGGTGATGGGAAGTTTGTCATCCAGAGAGTTTATCTACAAACTACAAAACATTATTTGTGTCAATGATAACATTTCTTTTGTTTGGATGTTGTTTTTTGGGCTGTGGGGGGTGGTTGGGGCGTACAGACATCCAATGCATTTTGATGCAATTTTATACATTATGTAAAATACAAAATTGTGCATTCTGTCTGTAATGTGATTAGCAGTGACGCGGTTAGCCTTCAGGAACCACACAGCACATGAAGGGTCAGTGAATTATATCGTCTCTTTGCTTTCTAAGCATTTCTAAGCATTCTAGCTCTTATAATTTTATCATCACTGTTCATGAACTGTTGATGATTAAGGTATAAAAATATGGATTGAAGTTTATGGTATGAAAATATGACACACAAACGACACTGAAACTAATCCCATTAAGACCAATGAGCACTACAGGAAGTAGGAGTGATTAGCATGGACTGCCGGCTGTCCCGTGAGGACGCACTCCCGTGTTTAATTACTGTGTCACTGTGGAAGATTTGGACAGCATGAAGACGAAGCACGAATCATAATGACTCTGATGCATGCTGTGATCGCTTCCTGCATGGGAACACTGCAGGGATGTGATATGTTTTTGGTAAAGCATCGATTGAGTGCCTTCTGCAGTTTATGGCAGTCACCTGATGTTCTGTGGTTTTTATCAGCTGTGAAATGTGGGAAAACAAGCAAACAAATAAATACAGACAAATAAAGAAATAAACTGACAAATAAAGAAATAAATAAAATTTGCCCATATGCCAAATAAATATATTTTAATATGAACGGTAAAGGAAGTAACAGTTGTCTCCAATTTTTGCCATGGCTGAAGCATAAATATAATCTAAACCTCATGGAAATACATAATTTTTCATGATGGATTAAAATATCATTTTAAAAGTAGCATGTATTTATTTTGAAAAAAAAAATAATAATAATCACATCATAGAAAAAATAAGATGCATAAAAAATAGATGGTATTGGACTGGTAGACTGGTATTGTTTCTTACTGTACTATAACCATGAAAGGTTTGATCATTAATTCATGCCCAGTGGTTTGCAGAACAATGTATTAATTGATTTTATCTTTAAATATGGGACACAGATTCCGTGGTGGGCTAGAGGCTAAGGAGCCTGTGTTTTTACTGCTGTGGCCCGGGTTTGATTGCTGGGCAGGGAACCCCAACCACTGGGGGTTGCACTCAGTACCCGGATAAAATGGGAGGATGTGTCAGGAAGGGCATCTGGCATAAAAACTGTGCCAAATCAAATATGTGGATCAGTGATCCGCTATGTCAACCCCTAACAGGCGCATCCGAAAGAAGAAGAACAATTAGTGACATCTAAAATTCTACCTCAGAATACTAAAGTATTAGTGACTTATTTACTTTTTTAAAGACAATGGGGAATTCAACGAGAATGGACTACTTGCATTTAGAGCTACTGTAAGACACATTTCTGTTTTAAAATACTCTTACACTTACAGTAGCACTGTTTAGTATAGTAAGCAACTTATCCTTCATAACCCACATCAAAATGAATGTCTGCTGTAAGGTATCTAAGAGTGAACATTTTCAAAAACTAATGAAGAAATATACTAAGCAAATAGTTTTTTTTGTGCACAGCATTTTCAAAATGTAATAGCTTCCACTGTTTCCCAGCTCACAGTGATCACAGGAGACAATGACCATTTTACTCCCTTACACAATACAAAGGTTCTGCAGCAGACATTTCATATCAGCTCAGTGACTGAGAAGATTAAAAAAAAAAACTCAGTGGCAATGCTCTTTGAATGGAACAGCTACAGTATTTATAACATAGCATACATTTTGAAGCATTCCTCCAATATGCTAGTATTCTTATATATGCAACGAGTGTAAATGAAATTAGCAAGAATTAAACAGGCAGCAGCAGTCTAAGCAGAGATGCCCAGACCTCCCTCTCCCTAGCCACCTCCTCCAGCTCCAACACAGGGTTACCCTGGTGCTGCCAGGCCAGACGAGAGGCATAATCTCTCCGTCTAGTCATTGGTATGCCAGGGTCTTCTCCCCATTGGACATGCTGAAACCTCCCCAGGGCAGCAAGTATTTTGAGCTCTTTGCAAATGACTGAGCTCCTCACCCTATCTCTAAGGCTGAGCCTAGCCATCCTGTGAAGGGAGCTAATTTCTGCCGCGTATATCTGCAACCTCATTCTTTCGGTCACTTCCCAAAGGTGACCATAGGTGAGGGTTGGGACATAGATTGACTAGTAAATCAGCAGCTTCACTTTTTGGATCAGCTCTCTCTTCACCATGATGGACCAGAACAACATCCGCATAACAGCGAATGCTGCACTGATCTGTCTATCAATCTCTTGCTCCACTTTACCCCCACTCGTGAACAAGACCCTGAAATACTTAAACTCTTCTGCTTGAAGCAGTATCTCATTTCCAATGGGAACAGCCCACACTTTTCCAGCTTAGAAACATGGCTTCACACTTAGCTACAATCTGCCCCAGAGCACGTGGGAGGTCACTGCTTGATGAAGCCAACAGGACGACGTTGTCTGCAAATAACAAAGATGTGATCCTGAGGTCATCAAACCGGCCCCCCTCCACCCCTTGAATGTGCCTAAAATTCTGTCCATGAAAACCATGATCAGAATCAGTGACAAAAGGCAGCCCTGGCGGAGCCCTACATGCAGTGGCAACAAGTCTGACTTGACATTGGTAATACGTCCAGACTCTTGCACCAGTTGTACAGAGACCTAGTGGCCTGTAATAACAGGTCCGGTACCACATACTCCCTAAGCACCTACCACAGGATTCCATGAGGGACACGGTCATGCCTTTTCCAATCCGTACAGACTGGATGGGCAACTCCCATGAACCCTCCATTATCCTTTTAAGGGTGAAGAGCTAGTCCATTGTTCCACGATCAGGACTGAATCCGCATTGATCCTCCAAGATTCAACTAATGTCCGAACTCTCTTCTCCAGTACCCTGGCATAAACTTTCCCAGGGAGGCTGATGATCCCCCTAAAGTTGGTTCCAACTTTAGGGGGATCACACTCATCAGTCTCCCTGAGAAACTCTCTCTGGTCATGCTTTTTAAAAATAGGGATTACCACCTCAGCCTGCCAATCCAGAGGTATTGTCCCCATCATCCATGCAATGCTGAAAATGTGTGTCAGCCAAGACATCCCAACAACATCAAGAGCCTTCAGAAACTCAGGCTGAATCCCATATACCCCAGAAGCCTTGCCACTAAGGAGTTGCTTAACTGCCTCAGCGACCTCAGCCCCAGTGATGGGCAAGTCCTCCTCTGAGTCTTTCAGCTCTACTCCCTCAATGAAAGGCATGTCAGTAGTATTCAGGAGGTCCTCAAAGTACTCCTTCTACCATCTGACTATTTCCCCAGTTGAGGTCAACAGTTCTCCATCCCTGCTGTAAATAGAATGGGCATGGCCCTGCTTCGCCCCCCTGAGTCGAACAACGTAATTTTCTATGGCCTCACCGAACTCGTCCCATACCCAAGTTTTTGCTTCCGCCACTGTTCTTGCTGCACTCCACTTGGCCCACTGGTATCTGTCAGCTGCTTCTGGAGTCCCACAAACTAACCAAGCTCGAAAGGCCTCCTTCAGCCTGACGGCTCCCTTTAACCCCCAGTGTCCACCAATGGGTTTGTGGATTACTGGGTAAAGGTTGCATTTTCAGTTGAATGGGGAAACCACTTGAAGCATTCGTTGTGTTGAACAATTGAATTGCTTTTGTTTGATTTGTTCATTGCAAACAGCTGAAAGTCTGCAAATTTTGACAATAAACCTGATTTCAATGGGGGTTGAATAATTTTGATTGCAACTGTAATTAATATGCATAGCAAGGACTATTGTGTTTTCCTTTATAATGTTGATCCCAGATGTATCTCCAAGTAGGCAAAGTGAAGGGGAAAGTGGGATGGTGCTATAGTATTAGAAAACAAGATATTTCCTCGGTAATTTGTTTCCAGAAGGGCTTAACTGGTGTGCAGTCCCATATGGCATGTATGTATTCATCTAGTTTGTTTTGTGCATGCAGATGTCTGATTCCCCCGAAGCCCATTCTAAACATCCTATGACCTGAGTAATGAGTTCTATGGATTATTTTGTATTGTATCAGGTGCAGACTAATGTTGTTAGCTATCACGGACATGTTCTGTAAAATCTGTCACCAAAAGTCTTCTTTAGGTGTGATTGCTAAGTTGTCTTCCAATTTTTTACAAGGTATGGTAATTGAGGAGTTGGATTTGGATATGATTTTATATATTTTGGATAAGACTTTAGTTGGTGGCGATATATTTAGTAGTTCTGATACTAATGGGGGGAGGTCTAATGTGTTGTCTTTTTAGGTTGATTTTAACGCATATATTGGATTTAAGTTGAAGAAATTCAAGGAAATGTTTATTTTCTAATTCATGCTTTTTGGCTAGATATGGAAATTATGAAAAATTGTTTTGTGTTTAAGGTGCGTAATGCATTTTTCTACCCATGTGGAGATGTTTGTTATCTTCACTGTATTTGTGAAGTGTGGGTTATGCCATATAGAGGTGTTCGGCTAGTAGGAGTGGTGAATTAATAATTGTATAAAATTTACACCAATTAACCAATAATGACCAACAGCGTTAATATTTTTTCCATTCTTTGTGATGCTTAGAAATAAGAGACAGTATACTATTATGGTCAAGTGTTTGGTTTAATAAATAATGGCAACTTTATAATAAATTTGCTACATTCCAATTGAGCCTCTGTTGTGCTATACCACAGCTGGCAAAACCTTCTGAAGTGGTTGATGTATGTGTTGCAAGCGGCTGTCGTCATGCGATCGCGCCAGAAAGTCACAATGGCCTGAAGATCTTGTCTTTATTGCTGGGCTTGGCTTCATGTCTGTTGAACTCCTTCAGTGCGTGCCAAACCAGCTCGTTTGGACAGAGCTCTGGTGATCTGCAGGCACACAGTGAACAAGCTAGATGAATTAGTCATATGCACACTTCATAAACGAATTGATCTAAAAGATTTACCCAGGATAGACAGATAAGAAACATACTGGGCTGGTGTTTTCACCCAGTTTATCCCCTCCTCAGCAATACACTGTCTCGCTGCTGTATGTTTTGGGTCATTGTCTATAAATGCATAGTTACGTTAGAAAATACTTAATCAATTTGACTAGAACTCAGAAAAGATCGCAAACTACTGCGATCAGCCATGTAGTTTGTTAACTTTTACCTTGGAAGAAGTGATGAGGTCCTTCAAAGTGTTATCTTATGTGGCACCAAATTAGATTTTTCCGATGTTCTCTTGGTAAACTGCTGGTCCATAATTCCTGAGAATTTTTATGTATCAAATGTGTTCTTTTCAGTCTAGCTCGGGGATGACTTCGACACATTTGTTAAACACACGTAATGGCACTGGAGAGGGAGGGGTCAGCTTATATGGGGAATAAGTGGAGGGGCTCCTCGTTTGGGGGTATTTCTAGGGATTCCAGTGTTACCCATGCACATTTACTTAACATTTTTATTATTTTATTTTATATTATTATTATTATTATTTGAAAAAACACTCATCCAAACTTTATTTCATGCACCAATTTGACAAACTGCTCACTCGACGATCCAAACAGCCTGTGACATGTAACTTGGGAGCTGTTTTTTGTGACGCAGCAGCGAGGGTGTTATGTCGGACAGACTTCAGGTATAGGGCGAGGGGAGCAGTGCTTCTAATGTTTGCCACAAAGCCATTAACCCAGCAGCTGGGAAAAACAAAAAACTGAACTTTTTGTAATCCAAATTAATAGCATCTGCTAAATAAAATGTTCTCATTTGTCGATGCTTCCCCAAATTGATATATATTATATAACAATTATCTAATATCCAAATCTCTTTGTAAACAATGTGTCCAAACAGCACAAACATGATGCACATCCCCTGACTTGATAACTGAATAGATCTTTAATAAAATGCACATAAGAATTACATGGTGTTAAAATTAAACACAATTCAAAGTCTACCCTTTATTGATTTGTGTTTATTTCATATTTATTCATTTATAGCTACACTGTGAAATCTTGTGCTTGCAGCTTGCTATCCTTATGGATAGCCAAGCGGTTAGAATAGGGGACATGAGCTCTTTGGTTCACACCCTGCTGCCAGCAGCATTATTTGAGCTTGTGTTTCAGCCAGTATGAGCTCCAGACCTGCAATTTGGTTCTTTTATTTTCCATCTATTATCCATTTACCTATTAGTGGGCCCAGCTTGGTACCTTTTCCACCTTTGTACCGAGAATTTGCCATAACAGTTGGATTAGCATGTTTTGTGTTCTTTGGCTTGAACTAACATGACTACATTTTGAAAGACATGGGGAAAAAAATAAAAATGAATAAGTGAAATGAACCTTTTAAATAACATAAATATGCATTGTTGGGGAGCAATGGAGTACAACCAAAAACGTAATTTTTTCAAGAACATTGTTCTAATAGGCTTTGAAAATAAAAACAACATGAAATCAGTCACGGCGATTTTTTTATTTGAGAAAGTAATAAAAATAATGTAATAATGTTAAATTTTTATTACTATTAACGCCCTTCATTCCTTTATTTGATCTCCACGTGACACTTCCAGTCGTTTTGTAAACCGTCCCTTTGCGCCACCTGGTGGTAATTTCACAAATGACTTTCACATGTGATTGGTTTGAATTTACCCCCCTAGCCTTGTGGCAGCGGTACAAGCGGCAGTAATAGACATTCTGGTTGACTACTTAAAGTAAGTTAATTTCCCTGTTTCTAACTTTATCCCATACAGTTCACTGCAGCAAAAATAATTGGCACATGAGGTCTCAGGAGTGCATTTGTGTAATTCTTGCTAATTTTCTGACCAATGGTTTGTTTTTTAAGACCATTAAAAGCTTAATATTTTGCCATTTTGGACCTGGCCCATTTACTTTTTTTTGCCCAGGAGTGTACATAGTCATAACTAAATTTAAAAATGTCTAATTTGAGCTTTATTTAACAAATAAGGCAGTCTCAATTAATCCCTTATATGAGTTTCTTAAAATAAACTGTTACTGATAACGGGATCAAACTAGTTTCAAGTTACTTTTTCATGTTACTTTAAACAGCTAAAAAGTCATTAAAGCCATTACAATTTGTAATCATTGAGAAACTGCTGTGGTATAAGAGGAATAAAACACTATTATGAGAAAATAACCAACATTGGTGTGTTAACAGTAACTCAATTGACACCATCATGCTTTTAAAATTAAAAAAATATTTTTTTGAATTGCACTCAAGACTCCAGAAAGGGGCCTGAAGTGGAAGCAAGGTGACTGTTAATCATTATTAGAGGTTCAGTAAGAACATCACGGCTCTGTAAATGGGAATTTTCCAGTTTCGATCAGATCACATGCACTCAGCTCTCAGCAAGGGTTTGTCATGCTCACTTCTGTCTGGCTCGTATATCAGAACTAATGTCCTCCCACAGTTCTCCTACACACTCGGCTTTGAGGTGTTGTGTTTGTGTGAAGTTGTTCGTCTCTTATGCTGCTTCATGAGGCGCCTTTATGTGCTCGTTCTCTGTCTCATACTGTGCGTTTGAAAGCTCAATCCTTGTAACTGTGATAACACTTCTAAACGGAACCAAAGAGATGATCATGACCGGATAATGGCCCTAAATTGCTGGTAATTTCAGGATCTACTTCTTGGTTGGGGTGTGAGGGTTGGAGGGGTGTGTGTTTGTGTGTGTGGGGGGCGGGGTTAACCTTGCACCATGCAGCTTCATATTCATCTTCAATCTATTAGGTATGAAGAGAGCTAAGCAAATCAGCCGCAAAACGCAGCATGAATATTGCATCAGCGCCTCAAGGTCCACTGGATGATGGGTTGCCGACAGTTTGAGGAGATGGTTTGCTATAGGTTTTTCACCCTGCTGTGGAATTTGCATCGAAGACTGCCTCTGTACCCATCCATAAATTCAGCAGTCCTTGGAGATGGGGGTACTGCTGCTTGTATAAATGATAGGTGGCACTTACAGGCCTAAGAGGGACAACGTAACTCAGTCTCAAGCTGTCCTGACACGACCTGAATATTCATCCGGCACATCATTTCTCAAATATCTATCGGGTCGGTTCAGACCCTTAGAAGATCTTATAAAATCCATCTACACTGATCATTTTACTAGTTTTACATGTCACTCTTTTCATGTAAAACTTTTTCTTAACAAAAAAACAGTATAATCATTAATGTGGTGACATTTTCTGTAAGGAGATTTATTAACCTTTATGGGAAGGAGTCTCCAGTGTAAGTGCTTTGTAACTTTAAGAGAGAGAGAAAAAACCAGAGGCTCTTGAGGGAATGGCTACTTATAGCTGCTATAACATAAGTGATAACAGTTTTATCAACATTTTTCATAACATGAAATGTTACTATAAATGGGTAACGAGAAGGACACGTCATTGTTTGATAAGTATAAAATTGTAATCTTTGGCAAAATTGCTGCTGTAAAGTGGAATATAACACTTGGGGATGTGTTATTATAGGAAATCAAATATGGGGTGGTACCATTTACTCTGCTTCATTCATCATGTCAATGCTCATAGTGATTTATTACTTGAAATGTACATAAACTATTATGTACATTTGACTGATAGTAACAATTTATTTTCATATAGCTTACTAATGATGATATCTGGCTGCTGATGATCCAGTTTGGAAATAATTTTAAAGTTCTGTTTTGGAATGAAATCTGCTGTAGATCATCTCAGAATCATACTGGATTTCTTTAGGTGGTGATAAAAAAAAATTTCCAGGCAGATTAGTCATTGATATCAGTGGGGAAATGACTGACACTAAACAAGCTATTGGTTTATTTCTCCACTGTGAATGCAGGTTTAATGTATACACATTGCAGAAATTGGAGAGAAATGCATGGGCTCTCTGCCCTGAGCAGATCTCTAGCTGAGGATTGCATAATGAGCATCTGAAGATGAATGATTGCCGCTTGATATTGCCAACTGTGCACTTTCAGAGTCGTCAAACAGCAGTGTAATTTACTCTGCAGGAAGAAAAAACAAGTCAACTCCATACTACTGCATGTTTACCATCAGCATATATACTCAGCAAAAAAAAAGAGCACCATCTCCTTTTCAGGAGACTGTATTTTAAAGATAATTTTGTAAAATCCAAATAAGCTTTACAGATCTTTATTGGAAAGGGTTTAAACGATGTTTTTCATGCTTGTTCAATGAACCATAAACAATTATTGCACATACACCTGTGGAACAGTCCTTAAAACACTAATAGATTACAGGTGCTAGGTGATTAAGGTCACAGTTACTATAAGTTAGGACACTGAAGAGACCTTTCTACTGACTCTGAAAAACACCAGAAGAAAGATGCCTAGGGTTCCTGCTCACCTGCGTGAACATGCCATAGACCTGCTGCAGGAGGCATGAGGACTGCAGATGTGTCCAGAGCAATAAACTGCAATGTCTGTAATGTAAGACGCCTAAGACGGTGCTACAGGGAGAGAGGAAGGACAGCTGATCGTTCTTGCAGTGGGAAATTACATGTAACCATGTGTTCCTCCAGACGTGATCAAGAACTTGCAGACACCTTGGTGGAAGAGTGGAGTAATATCTCACAGCAAGAACTGACCAATCTGGTGCAGTCCATGAGGATGAGGTGCACTGTAGTATTAAAGCAGATACTGTTCCTTTTAATATTGACACCCCCCCCCCCAAACCCCCCAAACACACACACACACACACTTGTTCAGGGACTCATTATTCCATTTCCGTTCGTCAAAAAAGCTCCTTCCATAAGTGTTAAATAAACATCTTACAGAAAGCGTCATCATATGGATGATTACACAGGTTTCTCTGTTAAATAACAGCACATTTGAATTAGTTTTATTATTTGACTAAGATTATGCTGATCATTTGCTATTACTGTAGAAACGATTATATATTAGAACAAGCGCATTAATATAAACCTGTAATTTGCAGCTACACCACTGTCAGAACTGCTGTTATAGAAAATTGTAGAGATTGAATATTGTTTTTGATCAGTTTTAAACAATATACTTTTATTCACTTTCATTGTAAAGTTTTATTATTTATTGAGTATCACTTATTCACTCACTCACCAATAATCCTTCATATTGCTCCTGAGTGGTGCAACAGAAAAGCGTGTGCCCTATCACCTTCAGATTGCAGGCTTGCATCCCAACAACGCCACAGCTACTGGTGACCTACAGAGCAAAACTGACCATGCTCTCTGGGTGGGAGAGACATTATACTCTCTCTTCCCTGTCAATCATTAGCCAATCGTAGGCTCTCTGGGTGGGAGAGACGTTATACTCTCTCTTCCCTGTCAATCACAGTGTCACTAGTCAATCGTAGGCATCTGTGAGCTTGTGTATGAGGAAGAAGGTAGATTACCTCAGAATGTCTTACACTGCCCCGTGATGCAGCATGACCAGCAGTTTGAAAAGATGCAGTTGGCTGGCCTCACATGTCTTGGATGAAGCATGTGTTAGCCTCCATCCACCCTGATTGATAGGTGTTGTGTGATAGGGGAGAGCTGGCTGGTGGTTAATGGGAATTGGCGGATGACCAAAATTGGGGAAAAAATCCTTCATATTTCAGAAACTGCATAAACTGGGTAAATTCCAAGACTTAACGTTAATTGACGCAATATGCAATCAAATATTTACCACATATATATGAAATGTCTTTATTAAAATCTAATTACATAATCACAAGAGCACAGAGAGTAGCATTGCTACCTCACAGCTCCAGGGTCTCCTGGTTCATACCAGTAGGCAGATTGCTATGCTAAATTGCCCCTCGGTATGAGTGATTGTGTGAATGTGTGTGCATTGTGTCCTGCAGTGAACTGGTGTCATATGTAGAGTGTATTCCCGCTTCACACCCACTGTTATCAGGATAGGCTGGATGTATTTGAATCGATCTTACTTTGACTATTCTTACCCTTTAACCTCCTTTCTGCAGCATGATACAAATATATACAGCGCTGTGAGAAAGTATCAGCCCCATTCAGATTTTTTCTGTTTTTGTGTACATGTCATACTAAATGGTTTTAGATCTTCAAATGAAATACAACATACATACGTAAAACACAGGCAAGCTGAGTAAACACACAATACAATTTTTATATATTTTATATATTATATATTTTGTTTTATTGATGCAAAAAACCCTGACCCAGACCCTGAAGCAATAAAGCATCCCCACACCATCACACTTCCACCACCATGCTTGACTATAGGTATGAAGTTCTTTTTGTGGAATTCTGTATTTGGTTTATATCAGATGTAACGGGACCCGTCTTCCATAAAGTTCCACTTTTGTCTCCGCAGTCCACAGAAAATTTTCTCAAAAGATTTGAGGATCATCAAGGTCATAGATAACATTATCATTTAAAAGCTGTATTTTGTGTTTACTCGGGTTGCCTTTGCCATTATAATTTTTTTTTTAACAATTTAGTATAAATTATACACAAAACCAGAAGAAATGAAATACTTTTTCACAGCACTGTATGCGAGTTTTGTCTTTGAGTCATCCATGAGCATGATCTGGGCTCATGCAAAAAACAAGCTCAGATAAATGCAAACAATTGATAAGTTTATGTTTATATTTTGTTTATGATTTGTCATTGCCACAAGGTGTTTGTAGCTGCCCTGTGAGTTTCACATGGCCCTATGCTGTCCTCCTATTGGTGGGTTTTAGATGAGTGTCATAGCCATGGTCACATACAACCAGTACTTTTTGTCAGCTGTCTTTGTCTCAGTACCACTAAATTGGCCATCAGTGAACACATGACATTATGAGTTCTAAGACCGCCGATCTCAACTCACAACCAATCATTTTTTACACAGTGTGAGATTTTGTTTACGACAGCAAAATCTAAGCTATTGTACAGTGTAAAGCTCTGTAAGTTTTAGAGAGCAGGTTGTGGGTCAGAACCCCATGCAGACTCAGTGATTGAGTTTCATGCTCTGCTGGTTGGAAGCCGTGAGTCCTCACCTCTGAGAGACAGAGAGAGAGAGATAGAGACAAAAAGAGAGAGAGATGCATAGAGATAGAGAGAGACACAGAGAGACAGAGAGATACGGACTCAAACATTAATCAAAGAGAAAAAACTGGGACAGCAACCCTTCTGTAAAATTCACCCAACAATGCCTATAAAACAGTTCAAATATAAAAGAGAGCAACACAATTCTGGTGTCATCTGAACCACTTCAACCCCAAACTCTGTAAAGTACAAAGCACTTCTTACAAACCAACTGTCCAAAGAACCCTCACCCACACATATACTCATCCACACGCCCACCCACATGCCCATGCACACACCCACCCACATGTTCAAACACATGCCCACCCACACACACACAATTACCCACATGTCCACCCACACGCCCCAGCACACTCCCATCCACACAGTCGACCATATGAATTTAATTTAATTGAAATCAGAGAGGAATGAGAGGCAGATAGAAAAATAGCGAAACAGAGAGAGAGAGAGAGAGAGAGAGGGTGAGAGAGGTAGAGTGAGAGAAGGAGACAGCTGTAGAGAGACACAGAGAGGCAAAGAGAGAAAAAGAGAGAGGCAGAGGGACAGAAAATCAGAGGGACACAGAGAGCGAGAGACAAAGAGAAAAATGGGGGACAGATGTGCAGCGGGACAGAGAGAGAGGGGGGGACAGAGAGAGAGAAGTGGCAGGACAGAGGGACAGAGAGGGACAGAGAATGAGGCGGGGAGATAAAGGGGGCAGAGAGAGAGAGGTGGCAACACAGAGAGTCAGAGGCCAGAGGGACAGAGAGAGAGGTGGCAAGACAGAGAGAGAGAGAGAGAGATGGCGAGTCAGAGGATGGACAGAGAGAGAGAGAGAGGTGGTGAGTTAGAGGGACAGAGAGGCAGAGACAGAGGTTGCAAGACAGAGAGTCAGAAGGACAGAGAGAGATGGCGAGTCAGAGGGACAGAGAGAGAGAGGTAGTGAGACAGAGAGTCAGAGGAACAAAGAGAGCGGTAGAGAGACAGAGAGTCAGAGAGACAGAGAGAGGTGGCGAGTCAGAGGGACAGAGAGAGAGGTAGCAAGACAGAGAGTCAGAGGGACAGAGACAGAGAGAGGTGGTGAGACAGAGAGTCAGCAGGACAGAGAGAGAGGTAGTGAGACGGAGAGTCAGAGGGACAGAGAGAGCGGTAGCAAGACAGAGAGTCAGAGGGACAAAGACAGAGAGAGGTGGTGAGTCAGATGTACAGAGAGAGAGGTAGTGGGACAGAGAGTCAGAGGGAAAGAGACAGAGAAGTGGCGAGTCAGAGGGACAGAGAGAGTGGTAGCGAGACAGAGAGTCAGAGGGACAGAGACAGAGAGAGGTGGCGAGTCAGAGGGACAGAGAGAGAGGTAGTGGGACGAGAGTCAGAGAAACAGAGACAGAGAGAGGTGGTGAGTCAGAGGGACAGAGAGAGGTAGCGAGGCAGAGAGTCAGAGGGACAGAGACAGAGAGAGGTGGTGAGACAGAGAGTCAGAGCGAGATGGTGAGTCAGAGGGACAGAGAGAGAGAGGTAGTGAGACAGAGAGTCATAGGGACAAAGAGAGAGGTAGAGAGACAGAGAGAGAGAGAGGTGGTGAGTCAGAGGGACAGAGAGAGAGGTAGCAAGACAGAGAGTCAGAGGGACAGAGACAGAGAGAGGTGGTGAGACAGAGAGTCAGCGGGACAGAGAGAGAGGTAGTGAGACAGAGAGTTAGAGGGACAGAGAGAGAGGTAGTGGGACAGAGCGTCAGAGGGACAAAGACAGAGAGAGGTAGCGAGGCAGAGAGTCAGAGGAACAGAGACAGAGGGAGGTGGCCAGTCAGGGGGACAGAAAGAGGTAGCGAGACAGAGAGTCAGAGGGACAGAGAGAGAGGTAGTGGGACAGAGAGTCAGAGGGACAGAGAGAGAGGTAGTGGGACAGAGAGTCAGAGGGAAAGAGACAGAGAAGTGGCGAGTCAGAGGGACAGAGAGAGAGGTAGCGAGACAGAGAGTCAGAGGGACAGAGACAGAGAGAGGTGGCGAGTCAGAGGGACAGAGAGAGAGGTAGTGGGACAGAGAGTCAGAGGAACAGAGACAGAGAGAGGTGGTGAGTCAGAGGGACAGAGAGAGGTAGCGAGGCAGAGAGTCAGAGGGACAGAGACAGAGAGAGGTGGTGAGTCAGAGGGATAGAGAGAGGTAGCGAGACAGAGAGTCAGAGGGACAGAGAAATGAGGACTTGACTTCCCCTCTGACAGTAAAATGAAATTCCTGCACAGCTCAGTGTTTTAGCTGAGACTCGGCGGTTGTTACTCGTTTTCGTGCTGCTCCGTGTTTGATCTCTCTGAGTGGAGCGTTCCAACCCGCAGCATCTTTATAATCAAATTGATGCCATTCTTTTCTTGCGTCATTGTTGTCACAGCTAAAGCAGCGCAAAATCAGAATATCCACCCCAGAGCGTCCACACATTCTACACCCTTTTGTTCCTTTCCCTCTCTTTTTCTTTCTCTTTCAATTTTCACACCATTTCTGATTGAATGAGGGGGAAAAAGTGTGGAAATAGCACAGCGTCTGTGTTTCTGATTCCTCAGTGAGCTACGTTTGTTAAAATATTGGAGCTTTGCTTTAAATATTAATGCCCCTCCCTCTTCCCTCCCATCGCTGGATTCCTTTATCGTCTGAGTTTTGTGTTTCAGCCCGGCAGTGCGCTCGGTGAATAAAGCTCTTTTAGTTTTTCTTCTCCACATATTTCAGTGTCACACAGACATATTCATCCCACAGATAAAGGCTTGAGTAGCAGCTTTGACTCAAGAACCGAATCATTTCATCGACGCGTTCTTGAAGAGAAAAAACCAAAAAATTTTCAGCATGCTGCAGTTTTCCATCACTGCCTCCTCTTGCACTTTTCAAAAGCTTTATGTCACTAATCTGATGCCTGGCATTGCATTACTGCAGAGAGGAAGCCTTCTCAGGAAAAGCCTGCAGTTTTTTCAGTTTATAGTCTTGTTGTATTTAAACTACAATTCATAAAGTTTTGATTAGAAATTTTCTAAAATCTTAAATTGCCAAAAGCAACGTAACTGCATCCATAATGAGGTTCAGCTGGACTAAACACAACCACGCCTGATTACTGCAAACCCTGTTCAATCAAATCAACACTTAATAGAGCTTTTTCAACAGTATGAAGTTGTTTAAAAGATCTTGCCCAGTAACACACTGTGCCACAATTAAAAGAAATTCCAGAAATGATGAGGAAGAAGGTGATTGAAATACATCAGTCTGGGAAGGGTTGCAAAACTATTTCTAAGGCTCTGGGACTCCAAAGAACCACAGTGAGAGCCATTATCTCCAACTGGAAAAACTCAGCACAGTATTGAACCTTCCCAGAAGTGGCCGCCCTTCCAAAATTCCTCCAAAAGCACAGAACTACTCATCCAGCAAGTCACAAAAGAACCAAGGACAACATCAAAAGACCTACAGGCCTCTCTTGCATCATTAAAGGTCACTGTTCATGACTCCACTATTAGAAAGACACTGGACAAAAACAGCATCCATGGAAGAGTGGCGAGGTGAAAACCCCTGCTAACCCAGAAGAACATTAAAGCTCGTCTGAATTTTGCCAAAACACACCGTGATGATCCTGAAACCTTTTGGGAGAATGCTCTGTGGACTGATGAGTTGAAAGTGGAATTGTTTGGAAGACAGGAGTCCTGTTATGTCTGGCGTAAACCAAACACAGAATTCCACAAAAAAAATATCAAGCATGGTGGTGGTAGTGTGATGGTGTGGGGATGCTTTGCTGCTTCAGGGCCTGGGCAACTTGTAGTAATTGAGGGAAACATGAATTGTCCTTGCCCTGTGATGGATTGGCACCCTGTCCAGGGCGTACCCCGCCTTGTGCCAGATGCTCCCAGGGATTGGCTAGAGGTTCCCCCGCGACCCTGAAGAAGGAGTAAGTGGTAGAAGACGGATGGATGGATGGATGAATTCTCCTCTCTACCACAAAATCCTAAAGGAGAATGTCCGGTCTTCAGTCAGTAAGATGAAAATCAAGAGCAACTGGATTATGCAGCAAGACAATGATCCAAAGCATAGGAGTAAGTCCTAGTCCTAGAAGTAAGTGAAAGACTGATCCAGTTATCAGAAAAGTTTGGTTGCAGTTATTGCTGACATAAGTGGCATAACCAGATTTTAAATTTAAGGGGGAAATTATTTTTTTTACATTGGTTATAGGTGTTGATAACTTTTTTTCTTCAATAAAAAACCCTGATAAAAACTGTACTGTGTGTTTACTCAGGTTGTCTTGGTTTTATGTTGTATTTCCTTTGAGGATCTAAAACTATTTAGTATGAGATATACACAAAAACAGAAAAAATCAGGAAATACTTTTTCACAGCACTGTAAAGATGCTATAACATACGTAATAACAGGAACTAACTTGTCTCATTCTAAAACGCCTGACATGGCGTTCATTAATTAATTAATAAAATGAAATGTAATCACTGGCAAATTGCTGTGGTATAAGAGGAACGATGAAGAGGAAAAATCGAATGTACGAGTTGAATGCACATGAATGCCACTACAAAATTGTAATTACGGGTGGGATTTTCTTTGAGTGAGTCGGGGGCGTGGATGCAACATGGTGGATGCAACATCAATGGATGCGTCATCTGTAGTTGACGGTATATTTGTTGAAACTGAATGTTTACTCGGCTCAGAAACTGATTTTGCTCAGTTATTGCTATATGCAGCAAGATAGTGAAATATAACTTGCACAAAATACGATAGCATTGTACAATTATAATTTAACATGAAATGATAAAGTTTACAGTGACTTCATGAATTGAAATAAAATAAAACACACCTGAAGCGCATTATTTGTTCTTCATTTTCTATAAGTAGGGTTAAAAAACCTTGCTGTATTTTTTCGGAGTTAATTAAGAGACGGTACACCGCCATCTTGCTCAGACCAAAGTGACTTGAACGTAACTGATGTCGTAATTACAGTGTGTGTGTGTGTGTGTGTGTGCCCTACAGACAGGATTGTAGAGGTCTGATTAAACCTCAGCGATGCATAAAAAGAACCCTTTTTGTGTGCTAGCAGGTGTGAATTGCAATTGAAATATTACACGTTTGCCCTTTGTTATTTCTGAATGCTCCAAATGTGGATTTGTTTTAACTGAGCTGTGGAAGATAAATAAATAAAATAAAAAGCACCGGGGCTGAGCAAACCTCAGTTCTAGCCAGTGGAATGAGTTTGCTTTTATTCATTGTCTTTGCTGCTTTGTTTGCATTGCAATCAGTGAAGAAAACGTTATGCTTGGCTTCGGAAATCTTTTTTGCGAGAAAAGCACGGAGGTGCTAGAACAAAAGTAATTTCCTTTTTCCTTTTTTCTTCCTTTTTTTTTTTTTACTGCTGCTACTTCAGTGTGTTTTTGTATGCAGCTAGAATAATGGTAGTGAATATTGGTTTTGACCTAAACAGAACACACACACACACTTCCTATAAAGCAATTTTCTTCAATGATGATGATCAGATTGCTTAAAATAAAAAGAAAAATTAGATGTATTTTTTTCATTATTTCAAGAGGTTTATTACTGTTTATTACTGTTTACACTCACTCTTTCAGTGTGTGTAATCAGTTTCTGAAAATCGCTTTATCTGCAAATAACGGGAGAGAATAAAATTGAAATTGGTTATATGTGTGTGGGGTTTATTGAGACCCATCAGGATTTATGTTTTTATTTACATTCATCGTGTGCTTACAGAAGAGAAATAGTTTTGTCCTGGAGCTGTGAAATACAGGACGCTTATGACTACCAGTTCAGCATTATGCACAATTGCACACCACTATGTGCACCATGCTCAACTGGAGCTGATACGCCGCCATTACTTGATAGCTGCATATGCTTCTGTGGAGATTCTTACGCCAAACATTTATGGAAAATCAACATTTTTTTTTGTCTATTGCTTTAAAATGAAACCACTTAACTCAGCCTACTTCCTGTTTGGTTCTGTGTCAGGATGGAGGCGGGGCTTCAGAAGGTTCTGCAGGTGGATTTGGAGGTGAACGGCTTGGTGGATCCTCTGGGCACTCGTTCAGTCACATGGCAGGTGGAATACCCCATGAGTCGTACCTTCTCCGAGGAGATCCCGACCCTCATCCGACTCGCACCTCACGACCTGGGGGGCATCGTCCCGCTTGCCATGGTGAGTTTGACTTCGTTCCTAGCCAAAGATTGCAGACTGGTGAGTCTAGTCTAGTCTAGTACAACATTAGATATCCTGTCAGCCGACACATACTTGGATTTAAGACATGCTCGCATTACTACTGTATATAAACACACGCCCTCTCAGACACTTTAACCTTGAAGATTGGAAATATTCACAAGTATGAATGTGAAAACAAATGGAAGTCAGTGGCCTCTTTTAAAACCCAGCTAGGTAGCTAATGATAATTCCTCACTGGACTAGTACATTCCCTCCAAAATAATATCTCATTGGGACCACTCTTAATTGCCTGCTCCATCCTGGTGAAGGAAATAGCAAGATTTAAAAAAGAAAAAATACAATCATTCTTTGTTTATTGGTGCACTTGTGCTGTGATGTCATCACATTGAGCAGACTTTAACTAAGATACCTGAAAACATGGATACTTGGAAAAGTGAAATGCCAGTAATTAAAATAATAAATACACAAAGCTCCAACATAAACTAACTAATTAATTACTTTGATTTTTAGAAACGGATGTATTAAATTTATTCTTATGCATAACTTATTAACCCAAATGTGAATAAATAATATCTACAATCAAATCAAATCTGTATATAAATGCTATTTACAATACTGTTTTACATTGAATATAAGGTGTCTATTTTAAATGAAAGAATATGTATATTAAAACAATGTCTATGTGCAAATCCATGAAAAAAATTAATTAAGAAGATGAATAAATGCTTAATAATTATAATTAAATAATAAAATTATTTAAAAATACAAAATAGTTATATTGGTTTCAGGTTTCATTTGAAATTCAGTTTATTTGAGTTTTAACAGTGTTGTGTTTTTTTGTATAATTTAATTTAATACATGAATTAATATTCGTCATGTTTATGATATCTTTTAGTTTTAATAATGTTTTAATTTGATGACATTTCATTTTGGTAATGTTTTGTTTCATTTATTCATTATTAATCTTAATTTAATGATGTTTTGTTCCGGTTAATGTGTTGTGTGGTTTTAGTAATGTGACTTCTGAGAATAAATTGAAAGTTGCGAGGGTTTTTATGTGTCTGATCCGTCTAAATGAAGGATGAATTTTCTTAGTTTTCTTCAGAGATTTCCTTTAATTGAGGGACTTCATATAGTTTTTAGTGCCTCCATTTCAGTGCATTAAAGGCTAAAACATGCGTATGAGGTGAAACCACAGCCGTGCTCTTCAGAGTACATTTTGATTAGCTCTAATTTGGCTAATTGAGCAGAACGTCCTCTTCATGATTGAGAAGCTAACTGACCTGACGCCAAGAGTAATTTTATTAAAATGGGCAGACTTTCGAAAGCTAAATGTAATGAGATAATGATTATCTCATTCATGGCTTCTCTTTATAAGATATACAGTGATCAGCCATGTCATTAAAACCACTGAAAGGGGAAGCAAATAACATTGATTATCTCATTACAATGGCACCTGTCAAGGGGTGGGATATGTGAACAGTCAATTCTTGAAGTTGATGTCTTGGAAGCAGGAAAAATGGGGAAGCGAACAGATTTGAGAGATGTTGACAAGGGCCAAATTGTGCTGGCTAGACAACTGGGTCAGAATTGTCTAGCCATCACAAAATGGCAGGTCTTGTGGGGTGTTCCCGTTATCTCCATGATGGTAGGTCTTGAGGGGTGTTCCCGGTATCTCCAAAATGGCAGGTCTTGAGGGTTGTTCCCAGTATCTCCAAAATGGCAGGTCTTGTGGGGTGTTCCTGATATCTCCAAAACGGCAGGTCTTCTGGGGGTGTTACCGGTATCTCAAAAATGGCAGGTCTTGTGGGGTGTTCACGGTATGCAGTGATTAGTATCTACAAAATGAGGTCCAAGGAAGGACAACTGGTGAACCAGTGTCAGGGTCATGGGCCCCATCACTGATGCATCTGGGGAGCGAAGGCTAGCCTGTCTGGTCTAATCCCACAGAAGAGCTACAAAAAATTACTGAGAACAACTTGAGTGAAAATTAAAATTGCTGAAATATTTGCAAGAATTTAAGAATTTATTCGTATTTAGTACGTCCCCCTTTTGCTTTAACCCTTTCTAGCAGTACACTGGCTGAGTTATCAGACATTTTCAATCAATAGAAACGAATGAATAATTTTCTCAGCACAACTCTGGTATAAGATTAGTCAGGACACTGTTGGGTTTCTGTGTGTAGAGTATCAGAGGGGTGTGAGCTCCTTGATGGGCAAACAATTCACTCCTCTCCACAATAACATTGGTACAGATATAAAACAAACAGCACAGTTGAAGTTCATTTGCTAGTAAAACCCCATATACAATTGCCACAATAAATTAATTATTATAATATTTAAACCTAGTATGCTAGGTACAAAAAAATAAATACTTATGAAAAACTGCAAATTCTTAAAGTTCTGAGTGTCCACTTCAATATGAGCCATTAACCACTAACTATGGGGCGTGACATTACAAATAAATTCAATGCTGAACACGGGCACCCCAAAACAAGCGTTGACTCAATTTTTTTGGCCTCTGGTAAAAAGAGCTAATAACAGTGTGCAGTCGAGTTGGAATGGACGCCACAGTGCCATCAGGCACGAAGAAAATCTGACCTTTAGTACAAAGCAATTAACATGGTAGAAGATATTGAACATTTACTTTCTTCGTTTCAAATATTTCAGCATTAAACCTTAAACCTTCTGTTTATTTCCAATTTTAATTGAAAAAAAAAAAATCCCATATTTTCAAAATGGTCTCAGACATTTGTTAGTGAAAATATATTTTAAAGAAGATTTGTACTTCACAAATAATACAAATCTGGCTAATGATATAATAGTTACTGTTTGAATGGTTGAAATTTAATTGCTGCTTATGGTGAGGTGAAACCTGGAGAAAAAGCTGAACGCCCTGCCTCTGTGTCTCATTTATTAATGAGTCCACTGACAGGCTCACCATGTCTCTCCGTGATGAACAGCATCTGTTTCAGAGAGCCAGACGAGCTGTGGGACAAGTGCAGACGGAGACAAACGGAATCACATCAGTCCTCCTAGTACCAATAAATGAGATGTGCTAATCGGATTTATAACACAGTATTGCTGGATTCTGATTGCTCAGAAAATTCTGAATTAGTTTTCTATAACAGCAGCTCTGACAGTAGTGCAGTTGCAAATCACAGGTTCTAATATGTAACAGTTTCTATAGTAACTCATTCACAGAGACTTGTATGGTGGTGTTGCACATTGATCGCGGATATGGGGTGCATCTCAATCAGCTCACTAGTTCAGTAGTCAGGGCACTGATCAGGGAGTCTGTCATTTTAATGGCTGTTTTAATCGGACACTGGAACAGTTGCTCCCTAAAAATCCCACAATGCACCTCAAAACCCAGGGAGCATCGATGCTCATTATATTTGATATTTGAAATGCCGTCATGTTTTCTGAAGCCTCGAAATAAAGTGGTAATATCAGAACAAGTGAAATAGAGCCATTGTTTCACAGGGATGCAGCGACAGAATTAGGTGTATATAGGTACGCAGTAATGAATGTGAAATTGTGTACAGGTGCAGACAGTCATGTGACGTGGTCAGGTGAAGTGCAGTGGCTGATGAGAAATGTGGTCTCTAGTCCCTTTTCCGGTATTTCCATTACAGAACCTCCCCCTCCCCCTTTAATGTGCAGCACCCAAAGCATGTAATAAGTTTAGGAGGTGGTTCTGGACACCCAACCCAGATGTTCCTAAGGATTTTCTAGTTCACTCGATTGTTTTCCCTCGCGGGGCCAGGAAGAGGACGCTTGACCTGTTCTCTGGGGTACAGATGTGGGGTGGTCTCTTCCATAGCACAGAGAAATGACACGATATCCCCGGTCTGGCTTGGGCATGGAGCAACGTCTACTGCGCAGTCAATGGGGGAAAGAAGCTCAAGGCGGAGCCCGAGGGGGGAGTTATGTTAATCCTGGAGCTAGAGGGGGAAGCGACGCTCTCCGCAAGGTCAGAGGGGGGAGCGAAGTTCACCGCGAGGACAGAGGGAGTAGCGTTGCTGTCCGCGAAGCATATTGGGGGAGTGATGTCCTCCATGGAGCGAGATGGGGTAGTGGCATGCGGTGCGAAACAGAGAAATGGGGTGACGTCTTCAGCAGAACCATGTCCTCAGCGGCACAAGATGGCAGAGCGATATCCTCAGCCAAGCAGGAAGGCAGAGCAACGTCCTCAGTGGAGTAGGAAAGCAGAGCGACGTCCGAAGAGAACCTGGCATAGGTACATCAAAGGTGGAGCAGGGTGACAAAGCAGAGCTCTTGGCCGCAACAGGAGGCAGAGAAATGTCCTCAGCTGAACAGGGAAACTGAGCGGCATCCTCAGCTGAACTGGGATGCTGAGCGGCATCCTCAGTCAAGCAGGGAGGCTGAGCGACGTTCTCCGTTGACTTGGCAGGCTGAAAGAGATCCACATTAGGGGACGGAGGGTGGGGAAAGATCTTACGCATGGCTTGGGAGGCTCATCTGCCTGTCCCATCTGCCTCAGACAGGAACTTGGCATGAGAGGGCATCTTGCTGACCTCTGGCTGGAGCTTGGCAGGGGAGACCACCTTATGGGTCTCAGGCTGGAGCTCCGGAGATGAGGTCTCCACGTTAACCTCTGGCTGGAGCTCTGCAGGTGAGACCACCTCTTGGGTCTCATGCTGAAGCTCTGGAGCTGAGGAGGCCTCCCTTTTGCCTTGGGACTGGAGCTGGGCTGTTGAAGCCACCCCATCAGCTTGCTCATAATAGGTGGGGAATGGCAGAACAGGCTCGCTCATCATACTGGTCCCCACCAAAAGCTCATCCACATTATAGGTGTACTCTAGACTCTCAAGCTCCTTTATAAATAGTCACAAACTGAGTTACTTTGTTCAGTCCACTGGATCCTGTACAGGACAGTACAGAACCAGGACAAAATGAACCCTAGCTACTGCTTCTTGTTGGGCTCGGGGTTCGCCAGGCTAGAAAAAATGTACTTGGCAGTCGAAAAGACAATATTTGGGCTAACCAAAAACCCCCATCATACGGGTGCGGGAGATCTACGACAGTCTACTGGGGAAACTGGATTGAGTCAAAAGTTGGCAGCGTTTACTTAGTTACCCTGGCATGACGTTACCTTCGCTTTCCTGCTGCATCCACAGTGTAGGCGAAGTAATCTGTCACGTTCTGTCACAACGGAGAGAAGGAGATGGATGTAAATGCAGTTGGAGCAGTTTTATTTAAGAAGGTCCAGCAAAAAAATCCAAGACGTAAGGCAGATTCAGGGTCAAGGCAGGCAAAAAGGGTCAAGCAATCAGCAAACAGGATATCGTAGCGAAACCAAAATAACCAGGGAAAAACAAAAGCAACCCCCCCCCCAAAAAAACAAAAAAACAAAAACAAAAACAGCAAGAACAGCAATACTGGAAAAAAGGCTTGGTAATGACAGAACACAAGTGAAACTGAGCAATTACTTTGCAGGGATGCAGTGACAGAATGAGGCTTACATAGGTGCACAGTAATGAATGTGATATTGTGAACAGGTACAGACAGTCATGTGACCGGTATTTCCATGACAACCAGTTATTGACTCTCTGGTCATTACTGCTACTTTATTTACTCAACTGGTATACGAGAGAAATAAATGGAGATGCAGAGCAGTGAATAAATTCTGTAGTGCTTTGTAATTTGCTAGCATGAACACAAGGTTGGTCTTGTTTTTAAATAGAATTGTATTAACTGCCTTATGAATTAATTTGAATGATTCATGTAGCTTTGCTTAAATATCATGCTACAGTAATTTTAGTCATCAGATTATTCAGAGTCCTGTTCATATTTAGAGTCAGCAACTTAAGTCTAAAAGATATTTCATTATTAACAATGGTTAACAAAGTTAAATATCTTTGGAATGGTGTTCAGTGTTGGGTAAGTTACTCAAAAAAAGTAACCCACTACAGATTACTAATTACTACTTTTTACTGATTACTGCATGTAAAAAGTAATCAGATTACTAATTACTTTACTTTCAAGTTACTTTCAAAACCTATCAAACCTACAAAAATACACTACAAAGTGAAATTCATAGTTCTTTCAGTAATTTTAGCGTGCAATATTTAATATTTTCGTGAATAAAGTCATTTTATCATGTATAATTTTCATGGCTAAAACCAATATTATCAAGTAATATTATGATAGGCAAATGTGGCACCTTCTGCGCTTCCCCTTGTAAATTCAGCGTCCGGCTCATATTTGGGATCTGGATCATTCGATACTTTATTCTCAATAGGCTACTATCGTGTTCATAATCATCAAAATCAATATTTCGCTGTCAGCTTAATCATCAGATCATACAATGCTAATATTTGATTAGAAACTTGTTTTGCAAGTTGCTGAGCCATGTCAGATTTTATGATGTTTCTTTTATCTCTGAGGTAATTAAAATTGACACTTTACGTCATCATTGTTTACCAAACATTCCCCCCTTGAGGAATAAAAGTGAATTGTATTTTTATTTGTTATATTATTGATAATAAATAGATTGAGGAATACTACGAAGGTGGACGTCGAATGTGAAAAAATTAACGAGGGGAAGGGTAGTGGATGACGTCCCGGGTCGCTAACGACCCGAGGTATGTGTTTAAGGGTTAAATAATGACTATAATTCAACATGTTTCTGAGTTATATTCTGCAGCATGGTTCCTCTCACCATCATTCATTGGATGGGAAAAAGCCCCGAATGTTATTGTGTAATTCTTATACTGATGGTGAGAGAGAAATATATATAGAGAGAGATTTCACTGCGGAGAAGAAGAAATATGTACTAGTGCAGATTCTGAGAGATTAAGATGCAGACAGGAGAAGGTTATTGTATGTTGTGGCCTAGCATTCTCCACTCTGCCATAGAGCTCCAGTGATCGATTGGCTTTTCCACATGCTCCCTCATTACCTCCAGCATCTCACATCTCCCTGTCTCACTCCTTATGCCCCCTCTGCCTGACTCTATCTCTTCCCCTGGGTGTTGGAGCTCCAGCATATCACTCTAACACTCATGTAAAATAGCGTGTGTATTCATTATCCCTCACCGGGAGGCGCCACTTCAACAGTGTGGCATTTCATCAGGGGAGTTCATGAGAGCCTCTCACACAATGTGGGAAATGTGTGTGGAAAATAGGAAAGTTCTAGACATGTGCCCAGCCTTCGGCAAATAACAATCGACTTTCACCTGCAAGAACTGCCATGGACTTGGTGTATTCCTGTCTCAAGTCCAGTGGAGTAGAATGGGATAGATACCAGATCCATCAGATCCACCAGGATGAAATTCTTAGTGAAGATGAATGAATGAATGACATGCGACAAATTCAGAATAATAAATCATTATGGTTTTCTAGAAATAGTTTTGGAACATACACCATATGCAGTAGACTTGCCATGGTATTTGGTCATACCGGTTATACCGGTTATGAGGGACAATTCCGGTATGAAATTTTACATCAGTTTAAAGGGGGAAACATGTTAATGAAACTTACTTAAAAATAACAGCTATATCAATATTCTAACGAATACAACAACCTTAAATAATGTATAGTTGCCTAATGAAGAGTTTGTGATAAATGAAATGAAATGAACGCACTGAAAGTTATTTACTGACGCATCAAAACTACGCTGGCAGCATAGCACATGCACTGACAGAAGACTTTAGACATGCTTAACTGACAGGAACAACTGGGTGAGGTCAGAGGGGCAGCACAAACATGTGTAAAATATTAAACAGAACTCCGGAGCTATCTATCTAGCCGGAGACCAGTATTGAAATGACCAAATACTTGATTCATAACTAGGTGTGTAAAGTTCCAAGTTACATAAACATGATACGAGCAGAGCATAAGGATATCTTTGGATGTACTTTGCATGGCAGTGTAGCAGCTAAAACAAAATAATTGTGTCTCCTCTTGTCTAGCGACACCAAACTAGCCTAGTCTCATGTAAGATTGGCAAAAAGTTTTATATTTTATCCGATTGGTAGTCCTGCAAATAGTGATAACACCCGAGGCAAGTTTTTTGATAAATCCAACTTTTTGTCCAATTTTTACATTATTTAAGCAATTAGCCCTCACATGCAAGAAAATAATGCATGGAAACAGTCTATTTAGAAGTACATTTCTAAATGTTTTTTGATGGAGGAGAATCTGAGCTCAGCCCCGGATGATTAACAGTGCAACTAACGCCCCTTCCCTTTAACATTGCTGAAAAGCCATCTTTCAAAAATAATGCTACACGCTCTTGACACATTTGATTACACTTTTTCAGTTTCATTTTCATATTTAGTTTTTTTTTTTTTTTAAATCAAAAAGTGAAATCAAGATGCACCAAAAATTAGCCCATAGCACCATTTAGCATCCAACCAGAGCTAATACCGGTATTACTGGTTTGAACTAGGGATACCGTACCGGTGTGAAAATTAGGAATTCGTGGCAAGTCGAATGTGCAGATGACTTCTTAACTGTCTGAAGAAGCACTAGGCTTGTTCTCTATGCCTAATAAAGTTCTCACGTGCAGTAATCACAAATCCTGCCTACCTGCCACATATCGGCAATTTTTTTGCTAACTCTGCCATGGTACCAGGCACTTTAGCCCTGTTCACACCTGGCATTACGAATGCATCTTCAGTGACCAGTTTGTGATCTGATTTCATACATAATTTCTGCTGCAGAAAGGCTGTCATGCACGTTTATAATGTCAGTCTTCCACCGCATTTATATAGCTTTTATACATTTATACTGTTTTGCGTTTTAATCTTGTGGTCTGCTAACGAAACTTATAAATGAATGAGAGAAGAGACGACAAATGAAGCTATGAAAAGCAGCTGCTTTTGTCTTTGCTGTTATAGCATTGTCTTTATCCATAAGCCTAGCAGCAGAGAGCTCTCCCTCTCAGCATGATTTTCAATGATTGCATTTTTTCCAACAAGGGCAATGACGCAGCGGATTAAGCAGGCCTAATTAGGTGGGATGCATATGACGAATGCATTTTGATGCATCCCAGACCACCACCGAATGTGGTTCGAATCATAGATCACGATGTCTCTTCGAGACACACTTGACCAAATTTATGCCTGTACTTAGCGCTGACCACTTGTGATCCGATTACCCAGGACGCATGTTAATGCCAGGTATGAATGGGGAATTTGACAGGTAAACGTAAATGGCTGTATATTTAATACATAATAAAGGTATAAAGTACTTTTATACTGAGGTATAAGGAAACTTTTGAGAAGTTTCTTTTCATGTAGTGCCTTAAACCAGCTGAAGTTTTATTGGGTATATTGGGTACAGTTACAGTGGCAGTTGTACACAACAATAATTTCATGCCCTGGTCACGCAAAGATAAATTCCAGTCAGAATGAATATGGCAATGAGAGAAGCGATAAAACCCATAAAAATCTGAAATTACACACGTTCAATAGGATGGCATTGAAAGAGCCTCATAAATGAGTTAACAGAATTATCCTTCCGGCACATATGTTCTTGAATGTTTATTAAAGACGTTATATTCGCTTCCCTCATCTGGAGAAATGCAGTTTGCTTTAAAGATGTCTTTAAGTATTTAGTGCACAATAAAAGGAAAGTGTGTAATTATTTTTCTCACTTCCTACAGTGTACAGTAATTGCTAGAAAGAAGTGCATGGGAAAGGGGGAGCGTAAATATTCTAAGGGCCATACATTTCCAGTATCTTATATTCACAGGCTCTATATTCCCAAAATCTGTATTTCATTCTTACATTCACATGCCCAATACTGTTCTGTCAATATTCTCAGGACCCTATATTTCAGGACCCTATATTCCCTGGGCCCTATATCTTCAGACTCCATATTCCCAGGGCATTTCTAATAATCTAAGAACCCTAATCATCTTCAGGGCCTAATATTTCCAGCAATGTATATTTCCAGGATCTATATTCCCAGGTTTTATATTACCAGGCCACTATATTTTCATGGACCCTATATTTTCATGCTCCATATACCCAGAGCCCTATATTTTTGGGTTCTGTATTCCCAGGAAGCTATATTTCTAGAACCCTACATCTTCAGGGCCTAATATTTCCAGAGGTGTGTTTCCAGAACCCGATGTACATGAAGCACCATAGTCCCCAAGGCACTATATTTCCTGGGTCCTATTCCCATGACTGTGTTTCCCCAGGACCCAGTGTCCTATATTTCCAGGACACTATATTGCTAAGGTTCTGTGTCCTAGCCCCCTACTTTCTGGGACCCGTATTGCCACAGCCTTGTTTCAAGTGGCATATATACACAGAGCTTATTTTTTCATGGTACTATAATCCCGCACCACATCCCAAGACCCTATGTTGATTGAGCCCTATTCACCCAGGGCCCAATATCCCAGAGATCACAGTTTCCCTATATTCTTAGGGACCTATATTCCCACAGCCTTATGTTCTAACGGCCTATGTTCCCAGAGTGTAATTTTACCAGGGCCCTATATCCCCAGGGTCCTATATTGACAGAACCCTATTTTCGCACAGCCTGATATTCCCTGAGGTTTGTTTCCAGAACCAAAGTTCACGAAGCACTATATGACCATATATATTCAATAGGTCCTGTTTACAGAACACTTTATTGTGAGAGGTTTTTTTCTCAGGCTCCCATATTCCCACAGCCTTTGCTTCATGGGCCATATATTTATTTACAGACCCGTATATTTACAGAGTCATTGTCTCAGGATTTGTGTTCCCAGTTTTGTTTTTTACTTGATTTGTAGAGAAATTTCCTGTGTCAATTAATGCCAACTATGGAGATAAATGTAAATAATAGTGCATTATAACTACACCCTTTAACCCCTCATGATTTAAGACCATTTTGGAGATTTAACCAAGACATAGGGAGGAAAAGTCTCAGATCACCACCCAATGCAGGAGATGTTGCACAGCACCATTATTATCCCCGTGGCCACTGAAAAGAATTCAGGTGAGCCACTGCTTGTGATGGGCTCAACCACAGTTAAACGTCCCTTTCGATTTCTCCGTGCTATTAGAGAAATAAGTGATCAAATTCTTCCCTGCTTGCCCATTGTTATCAGTTTCTCAGCGAGGCAAATGGCTGCAGTTGTTGCTGTGCGGGACCCAGCAAGAAAGAGATCAATGGTTCAGTAATAGTGCTGCTGAGGATGGACCACCATGATCCCTGCAGGGGGCCGGTGCATTTTGCTTGAACGGTAGACCCGGTGTGAGCCTGTATTCGCTTTCGTTGAAACGATCGCTTGTCTTTAGCTTAGCCTGAAGGTGGAATGGTCTTTTATTGATTCTTCGCTCTTGGGCTAAGCTCATGTGGAGCTATTTGAGGATACTGCAAAGCCAGTGCCCATGGCAAAACAGTGGCAAACCTCAACACTAAAGAAAACAGATATGAGACACGATAATCAGCTAGCTGCAGGGGTTCTCCTACCACCAAGCTACATTCACAATTAGAATGCAGGAATAACGCAGAAAATTCAGACCCAGCATCCTCCATTCACGTACAGAAGGAGACAGTGGTGGACAGATGGATAGACTGATGGATGGCTGTTTGGATGTGCTGATTGTTTTGTTTTGCTAGATCCCACTGATACAGGAAATCTCACTTAATTTCTGGTCCCGGAGACCAGACAGTCAGCGCCACTGCTGCTGTACACTGCATGCTAATTCACCCCTATAGCATTAGCATGCACATTCATGCCACTCTGAGATGCTTATCAGCTTTTGCCCCAGACTTACAGTGGGTTGATTAGTATAGAAAAGCGTTAGGAAATAATTGATGTTAGGAAGCTTAGAGATGCTCCCAAATAGTAGGAGATGGTGAGTTCAAATCCCAACAGTGCCACATCCGTGGTTGAGGTAATCCAAGAAAGCCTTATTGTACTCTCTGGGTGCTAATGATGACCTTGCTTCCCCTCTCTCTTTGGGCTGTGATCTTTCATGAGGACATGCAGGAATACATAATCTATGTAATCATTTGTATAGTAACAGCTTATTCACAGGTAATTTAATGGGGGACACGGCACATAAACAGATTATAAACAACAGAAATTTAATCATTGGCAAATCCATGTGGTATAAGAGGAATTATTATGGGATGCGCCATTGTATGGAAATAATCAACTTTGCATTGATAGTAACTACTCTTCAACACACCAGCTTGTCACTCAGTATTTCTCTATAACAGCACCACACATAGTGCTTTATTACTTACTTTAATTAAATCCCACCTTTGGGGAACAGAAGCACTGCGTTACCATTCTTTAAGTAACAGAGACCCAGATTATACCTGTTGAAATTAGAGATATCAACCTAACTATTAAAGCCAAGTTTGAGTGTAAACAGTTTTCTGATGTCATTAAACACCCGTGTCAAATCTTATCAAATCTTTTGGATCTTGTTTGTTTTATCGACTTTGATTGGAACAAATCAAAGCGTCTTTTTTATACTGATAAGAAGAATTCCATATGGGATATGTAAAAGCAGTTTTTTTAAAAAAAACATTGGATGCTAACAAAGATATTGGAAAGCTCATGATGGCTCAATAAAAGCTGACAGCTTTCTAAAGATAAACATAAATGATTTAATTTAATTACAGTAATTGACAGAAGCCAATAATCATGTTCACAATTAAAACAGAATTCTTGGGCATGAGCAGGCTAGAATTTCGAAGACTCTCCATGCAGCTTTTACTAGCTGCTCAGTGGTCACAGTTCAGTTATGAAAAGTGGTATGGAATTATTTGAGTTCATTTGAAGGGAAGAGAATCAGGGTTGGAGTGCTAAAGTAGAAGAAAAATTGGTTAAATAGCAGCATTTCTTTGATGGTGACATCCCAGTGTCATTTTCCAGGTCCCCATAAATTCGTGTTTTGACAGCAAATCAAGCGCAAAGCGATAACTCCTTGTCAAAATGCCTATGGCTGAACACAGAGCTCTGAGTGCTGAGAGGCGCCACCGCTGCTATTTCCATAAATTGGGATTCAAAGGAAATTATATATTCAAATTCCCCTTGGAAATTAAGACACATTATATAGATAGGATACAATGAAGAACTCAACCGCCTGTCACCAGAAGAAAGCAGCAGTCTCTTCTTTGTGGTGCACTGAAGTGAAAATGACTGAAATAAAAAATAAAAATCAGGTCATTGGAAGAACTCAAATCTATTAACAGGCTTGAAATGTCCACAATTTTAGGATTACATAATGGTGTCTCTTTGTCCAAAGAAGAACAGTATTGGTAAGCTATGTAAAGCAAAATATAAAATAAAAGAGGACTCTAAATACACTGGAATATGTAAGTAATAAATTACTGTGTGGAGTACTCTTCTAGTAAAGTACTGAGTAACAGGGTGGTGTGATGAAGCGGAGTTACTGTTATCATCCAAAACTTAATTATTTTCCTATAGCAGCACATCCCCAAGTGTTTTATTCCTTGAGGATGTGGTGTTATACGTAGGAAAATAATTAAGTTTTGATGTCCAAATGATTAAAAAAAATTTATTTACTAAAGAATGGCACCTCATACATTTTACGCATTTATAGTTATATTTAGTGGGCGCACAGTGGATTAGCTTAGTGGGTAGCACATTTGCCTCACACCTGCCTCTGCCCTGTGTGCCCAGAGCTTGCATGTTCTCCCCAGGCTTCGAGGGGTTTCCTCTGACTACTTTGGTTTCAGTGCAAAGACATGTGTTGTTGGCTGACTAGCATTTCCAAATTGTCTGTAGTGTGTAAATGGGTGTGTGATTGTGCCCTGTGATGGGTTGGCACTCCTTCCAGGGTGCTTCCCACCTTCTGCCGCGAGTTCCCTGGGATAGGCCCCAGGCTCCCCATGACCGTGTGTAGGATAAGTGGTAGGGAAAATGGATGGATGGATGGATAGTTATATTTTATATTGTGGAATATCAGCAAAAAAATGGTTCAGTTCTGTCATGTATTTCCTCTTTAGAGTGTGCTGTACCTTCTCGTGCGCAGCATGGATTCCAGCGCGAACACCCTTCCGTGACTTTTGCATTGATTTGATCACCATCCATGTGTATTTTGATTCTAGTCATGTTTCTGTCCCTGTCTTGTCATTGGTTTATTGCCCTAGTGTGTCATTATTGTTTTCACCTACTTCGTTTACTTTCTGATTAATTTGTTTGTTAAAATCTGTCTGTTACTTTTTCTCATTGTGAAGTCTTATCATGCAAGTCCAAGCCTTATTTTCTTGCTTCCAAGTCCCATGTTTGCAAGTTTTCATCCTCCACAGCATGCAGACAACCCATTAAACCAGATGACTAAATTAAAAAAAGTATGTGGTGTAAACAAACATCAGAGTCAATTAAGCTTAAGTAACGTAGCCAAAATCCTAATCACAATTACGTTTCAGAACCATCAAAAGCATCAACATTTTCTTCAGACATGTTTATAGTCATTGATAACATAACAATGGTTTATATATGTTAGCAAATTTACCAGTTCTAATTTAAATGTTTAACTAAAATAGTTCACTAAACATTGCCTAGCTTCCAAGCAAGCACAGCTACTGGTTTCAAGTACAACATAATATCTAGCAAAATATTCGGTCTAGCTAGCAAACTAGGTTACTAATGAAATTACACAATCTTATTAGCATTAGCATTAACTAGGCTGGAGAGGTAACTTGAATAACCTAGATTATTAAGCTAGTCAGTGCTAACATGGTGCTGCATTAAGATAATTGGCTAGTTTAGCTAATGTTGGTAAACTCCTGAAATAAAATCAATAGTTTATGCTAAGCCGAAGAAATTCTTGTGACATCGCATCAAGTTTGTAATTGGCTGATCAGAGTGAATTTCTGAGGTGTCCTTTGGTATTTAAGGTGAGAGTGGCTGTATTGATGTATAATGCTATTTTATTGTGTGGCTAATGCTATTTTAATGGGTGTCTAATGCAAATAGACACTATTATTTTTGAATAGGTTTAGAGGATGTAGTAATAATAAATGGCAGAACTGACATAAAGCTTCAGAAAGGCTCCGTGTGAGGCTCTGTGAGGAACTTATCATATCACTGTTACGCTTTATTTTCCTGTCAAATCTGTTTGAATGTCTTTATGACATTTATTATTTTTTTTTCTTTTACAGCTAAATAGTGATAAATCTGAAATAATCATTTTTGGTCCACCAGTCTCAAGTGCTGCTATTTTCAATCAGTTATGTTCTCTGTCTACCAATGTGCATGATTATGTCAAAAAAAAAAAAAACTTGGTGTAGATCCTACATTGTGTTTTGATAAGCAGATCAGTACTGTTTTTCTGATCAGCTTTTTTTCAGCTGAGATCTATTGCTAAAATCATGGAAATGGTCTCTAATTAATACCTGGAAACAGTTATTCATGCTTTTATAACATCAATGTTAGACTACTATAATTCCCTTTATTTTGGATAAACTGCTCTAGACTGCAAATGGTACAAAATGCGGCAGTTAGATTATTGACAGGCGCCAGAAAACGTGAGCATATTACTCCTGTCCTCGCCTCTTTTCACCAGTTGCCAGTCAATTTGCGCAATTGATTTTAAAATTTTGCTGTTGGTTTTAAATCTTTACATGGACTTGCTTCCCAGTACATATGTAATGTCCTTGCTCCTACTCCTTTCAGTCCCTCATGCATATTAGATCTTCTCCCTCTATTGCTATGTTCAAATCTTCTCTGAAGACCCACTTTTATTTGTTATCTTTTAATTTGGTCTGAGGGTGTAGAATTTTTATTTGTCCATTGGTATTTGATGTATTTTATGGCGTAGTATAAAACATGAACATATCTTGAGCTTGTGTTAAAAACAGACCTTAACCAAACAGCATTTAACCAAAAACCCATTCAAAAACCCCATTGACTTCGGGAGGATGAATGTCGAGTACCCAGAAAAATGAAGTCAAGATCATCGAGCGCTAGCGCTGGAGCTGGCAGAATGATGAATAGTCCTGAATAATGAAGAATGAGTTATCCTGTGATTGTTCTGATGTCTGTACACAGGAGACGGAGATCCTGAACACGGCCGTGCTCACCGGCAGGACTGTCGCCATGCCTATCAAAGTGGTCACCGTGGCAACGGATGGGGCTGTAACTGATGTGACCGAGTCCGTGGAGTGTCAATCGATGGATGATGACGTTGTTAAGGTGAGTGTAAATGCCATACTACATCATTAATGCTCTTGTGGCTGAATGAGCACAAATCCCCATGGCCACGCTCCAAAATCTAGTGGAAAGCCTTCCTAGAAGAGTGGCGGTTATTATAAAAGAAAAGGAGGATTAAATATGGAATGGGATGTTCAACAAGCACATATGAGTGTCAAGGTCAGGTGTCCACATACTTTTGGCCATATAATGAACTTCTGTGTGCTTTGACTTCTTGCAGGGAGTAAATCTAAAATACACAAAATGAAATCATAATATATGTTTGATATACATCTTACAAGAACAGTAGGCTTAAGATCAAGGTCGTTGTTTTAGACTCAATTTCTGCTCAAGTTCTGTATTAAATACGTAACTGTGAATATGGAAACTGTACAAGATTACAGTAAATGAAACACATTAATGAATTATATATCAATCTATATAAATATTATAAACCGTGTGTATAAACTATGACTGTGACTAGGCCATGTTAAACATTTGACATTTTAATCTGAATTTAATTTATTATTAAATCAGTGTTATTGCGTGCTGCTCATTTATAGTCGTCTGCAGTTTGCCTAAAACACACAGCAGATAAACAGAAGCAGGAAGATGCTCACAGTGGAGACAAATGGGGAGAAATAAACCTTCTCTTCTGTAAATGATTTGAATTTCGCGTTCCTCCTCTTGGCCCTGTGATTCTGTCAACTGAACAAAAGTCTGTCAGGTTCTACAGCCAGAGGCGAAAAGCTGAGAATATGAATTTTTTCCTGATACATTGTTCTTGCATTTGGGAAATAGAGTGTTACAGTAGTGTATGTGTGTGTGTGTGTGTGTGTGTGTGTGTGTGTGTGTGTGTGTGTGTGTCAGAGTGTGCGTTTGTTCCCTCTGGCTTTAATTAATATAGGGAACACCTGCAACTCTGACCTCTGACACACACACACACACACACACACACACACACACACACACACACACACACACACACACACACACACACACACACACACACACACACACACGCACGCATTCAGATGTCTTTTTCCCAGCTTACACTGGTTACAAACAGCCTATTTTACTCAGTCCTCCTCCTCCTCCTCCTCCTCCTCCTCTTCATCATCATCATCAGTCTGTGGTATAAGAGGAATAAAACACTTCAGGATGTACTGTTATGTAAAAATGATCAACTTCAAGGTGTTAACCGTAACCACGTTTGCACACATCACCCAATCACTCAGTATTGTACTATAACAGCAGCACACACTGTGGTTTATTATTTGCTTAAGAAGCTAGCAACAAGCTGGAGTACACAAAGATGTGTCAGTTGTTAACCGGGACTGACGTTTTGGGCTCAAACTTGCAGTGTTCTCTCCTTTATATTTAAAAAAATATATATTTTTTCAAATGGGGCAGTGGTGGCTCAGTGATTTAAGGCTTTGGGTTACTGATCAGAAGGTCAGGAGTTCAAGCCCCAGCATGGCCAATCCACCACTGTTGGGCCCTTGGGCAAGGCCCTTAACCCTTAACCCTCAGTTGCATAAATGAGATAAATGTAAGTCGCTCTGGATAAGGACGTCTGCCAAATGCCATAAATGTAATGTCCTGACATCATCCCTGATCTATCAATCACCAATGTTTAGCGAAATAGGGAGAGAGTACATTCACAGAAAGACCAATTACATCCATGGACATAATGCATAAACTTGAGATATCAGTCTAAAAGTGAAGTAATGATGTTAATAATTGTGCTTTATCGAAGTCTGGAAAATACAAAAAAGCAAAAAAGATATGAAACACCATTGGGTGCTTGGACTTAATTAAAAAAATGTCAACAAAACACAATGGAAATATAAAAGCTGTTTGTTTCTTTTTTATGATGGATGAAAGTGATATTATGTTCTAAAAGTACTGGAAAGAAATGAAAAATGATATCCTGGCACACTGAATTGAAATCGAACCAAATTAAATTGCAGGGTGTCGAGAGATTACATCTGAGAAATTGCTCTACACAAATCAGCACGCGCAAATGACAAGTTTTATTCCAGTTCCTTCCATATGGAGTGTAACTTTGCAGATGTTTGGAGGATAATGCAGAACAAGTTACATGCATGCGGATTGCATCTCATTCTTGTTAGTCAATACTGAGGGTTTGATTTTCTCTGTACAGGTGTCTGAGAGGTGCGACTATGTGTATGTGAACGGGAAAGAGACAAGAGGGAGGGTGAGGATGATGTTGAACTTCACTTACAATTACCTGAGCGCCCAGCTGGAGGTGAGTGTATGGATGCCCCGCCTCCCACTGCAGATTGACATGGCCGACCCCGAGCTCAACCAAATCAAGGGATGGAGGGTCCCCGTCTCTGGGAGCAACCAGAGGTGAGGCTTATCAGAAACACTGTTCCTATCGATTGGTTCCTGAATGATGCATCGTTAGTCATACGTCTGCATTTCTCCAAAAGTTCCTGTCTAATATATCTACATTCTTGACAAGCTCAAGGTCAGGATGATTATTTCAGTCCTGTCCAATTTAGTCCATCTCTGTGATTTTAGAAACAGATGTTGTGTCTTCTTTTTTTTTTTTTTTTTCTTTTTTCCAGCTTCTACATGCGACGTTTAGTCTTCAACGTGCACTCATTTAAACAATTTTTAAACATTTCCAGCAATGGTGAACAGTTTGAAAGAGTCCAGAACGTGAACGTCACATCACTGAGTAAGTCAGTTGGCTAAAAAAATGAAATAAAATCAATCTGAGAGATTGAATGGCAAGTTGCACACATTGGTATATAGACCTCAGACGTCATCACGGACTTAAGCACTATTCGGAAGTTACATGATAGAGGCATGTCTCAGTTATGTGCACTTCTGGCTTCAGACTTAAGTGCGTTGTTCTTGGGTGATATGGCTTGAGAGAGAAGCAGTATTAAGTCCAGTGCCAATGTGTGACAGTTTGACATAGCTACAATATTTAGCAAATAGAAATAGCAGATTAGTAGCATCCAAAAATCCCTTATATCCCATGTAAACCTTACAGTTTAATGATCTCAATTTAGTATCTCATGGCTTCTTTAAGTTGTGTGCACAATTAACTGTCGGAGCACGATATAAAAAATTTAAATGCAAAATAATAGGATTTGCTGGATCAAGCGCTATTTTATAAGCTGCTGAAAATGAGCCATAATGTTCAATTAAATTAGATTTGCAGTTATTAATGTGATAATTACAACTAGTACTGTTCATGCAGCAATGTACTAGAATACACTATTTCCAGCTTCAGTCCACACTAACCATACCGCTTTTTTTTTTTTTTTTTGGCAAGTCCTAGTGATTAAAGGTAGTGGTCTAGATACTATGGAAAAATGCAAGTAGGACATAATGTAGTGCCCAAATGGTCAGAAACTATCCTGGATTTATTTACATCTGTAAATGACGCCTACCGAGGAGAGCGTCAGTTTGGCTCTCGACGTTTGCTGAAACTTTTATGAAAATCTGGTGCTGTGAACCGATCAGAAAATAATCTCCAGTGAGAAGCACACACACAGTGCTGCTCCTCAGAAGTGAAGGGGCTCAGACAGGCAGCAGCACTCATTTAACATGAGACTTTATTCAAATATTATGCAAGTCATTAGAATCAGATGCCATGATGCATAAATGCTTAACAATCTAAGAGACTGAGGTAGATAAAAGGTCATTACTCACCCTGATGGCGAGGAGCACGGTTTATGGATGAGTATTGATTGAGAACAGCAAGGACTGACCCCAGGTCAGCACTTCCTACTCTGAGAATCTTCATGAAACATGGTCCTGAGGTCTCTGCTGGCTCTGTAACTGTCCTGATGTGTTTTGGAGTCGGCATGACGGAGGAGCGGACAGGATGTTGAAGCTGACTTTTACTGATCTGAGGTTGCCTCGGACAGGTCAATACCGACACATGCTCATCCATTGGATGTTTTTTAAATGGTGCTCATCTGGAAGTGTAATTTAAATGTAAAGGTATAAAGCATCACGTTATATTCTTATGAGCTACGATATCATATATCTTACACTGTTCTATAATTCTGAAATTGCATACATTAGTATCTAGACCTCAGATGTTAGTACAGACTTAAGCACTGTTCGGAAGTTACTGTTCGGACATAAGTGCATTTTTCTTGAACGATATCATCCTCATGCAAGGAGCAGTATTACATGCAGTGCCAATGTGGGACAGTTTGATACAGCTACAATATTCGCCCAATCATAATGGTGGATTAATAGCATCATACAATAGCCTATATTACTAATACACATTATGGCTTCTTTAAGTTGTGTGCACAATTAACTGTCGAAGCACAATATAAGAAATTAAAATGCAAAACTGCAGGGTGTGCTGGATCAAGTGCTATTTTATAAGCTGCTGGAAATGAGTCATATTATTAAATTGAACCAAATTTGTAGGTATTAATCTAATAATTACATCTAGTACTATTCATGAAGCAATATGCTGGCAATTCAATAGACTCGTACTAGATGTTTATGTCAATGTTTGTCACCTCATTCATCTATCATCGTCAGTGTTGGGTAAGTTACTCAAAAAAAAAAAAGTGATCCACTACACATTACTAATTACTACTTTAAAGTTGTAATCTGATTACATTACTGATTACTGCATGTAAAAAGTAATCAGATGACAAATTACTTTACTTTCACGTTACTTTTGATCAAACCTACAAAAATCGTATAACTTTTGTTAGCAAGAAAACATTTTGTGTTTCCTTCTTCAGTCTACATTTTCCATCCATAAATTTTCTGAGGCTTAAAGGCAAGTCCGAGTGTTTAAAGGCAGTGGTCTTGATACTACTGAAAAATGCAAGTAGGACGTCATACAGGGCTCAAAATTGTTCAGAAACTGTCCTGCGTCTCATATAGAGCGACAGTTTGGATGGCCATATTTGCTGCAACTGTCATGAAAATCTCGTGCTATGAACCGGATCATGAAATTATCTCTAGTGAGAAGGACACATACAATGCTGCTGCTCATAAATTAAGGAGCTCAGACAGGCGGCAGCACTCATCTAATATGAAACTTTATTAAAATATCATGCATTAGAATCAGATGCCATGATGCATAAATGCTTAACAATCTAAGAGACTGAGGTAGATTAAAAAAATCACTACCCACCATCACAGCAATGCTGTTTAGGGATGAGTATTGACTGAGAACTGTAGGGACCGACCCCAGGTCAGCACTTTCTCCTCTAAGAATCTTCATTAAAACTGGTCCTGAGGTCTCTGCTGGCTCTGTAACTGTCCTGATGCGTTGGAGTTGGCATGACAGAGGAGCAGACAGGATGCCAGCGATGGTTTTTAATGATCTGGAGTCACCTCTGACAGGTTTATACTGACACATGTCATGGTCATCTACGGGACGATTTTTAAATTACACTCGTCTGGAATTATAGTGGTCCTGAAGCTGGCCACATGCATGATATATAAATGAGTGAATTGGCATAAGGAGAGGTGAGAGGAGTGAGGGCAAACGTCAAAACACAGACATGAACATGCGAGATGACAGGCTCTGTTAAAAATATGCTGGTCAGGAGCTGGGCTGTGTTGTATAGGGGTTGCGGTTCAGCTTTAATGGAGGATGATGACGTGGTTGAGTAATCACAGAGCACCAATCATATTACACTCCTCCACTGACGGGCACTCTGTTGTTTCTTTTAATTTTGCCATTATAAGTAAAAGAAAAATCCCTGTATGCCGCTGTATGACTGAACCGCTCGTGTTTCTAAATGCATTAGCAGCAAATTAAGCTGTGGATTTCCTAATCCAGATTTATCAGTGTCCTCCCACTTCCTGAAACCCTGTAGGTGGAATTCCCTTGGCAGGCAACATTTTTGGAGATCATTTGCTAAAGATGAAGTCTGTCTGCTTCGGAAGGCAGCCACACAAGATGCTCACTATAATTTTGTTCAAATATGAGGGCAGGATTATTGTTTACACTCATTTATCTCATAATTCTCGACAATCAAGATCGTGTTGTGGCTAATAGTGGTGTTTGTGCTTGTGGATTTCCAGTAGTATGTGTTTAAAATGAACTTCTAACATAACACAGTCTCACTACTTAACGTTTCTGCTCGAGTTATATTAACCGTTATGTTTATAAAGAGAAATTTATTTTCCATTACACTGTCACAAAATCTAGAACCCAAAAAGGCTCTCTGTAGAATCCTACAACACAAAACCGTGATATTTTTAAAGATCTCTTCCAGAATTAAACACAACTAGTATGCTATTTTCGCATGTCTGCACCCTAAATTGGACAATAAGCAAGCAAACGAACAAACCAACACATGAATGAATGAATGAATGAATGAATGAGTAGATGGACATTTCCAGCGTTGCTTTCCTACTCTCTCTTTCTCTCTCTCTCTTTCTCTCACTCTTTCTCTCTCTCTCTGAATGGAGTCGATACACTCTTCAAATAACGTCCTCCATTAGTTTGATAGACTTTTAAAATGGTTCAGCAGTACAGATATGGTTTATGGTTTTATTTTATTAATCCATAAATTGAGCAATTCAATTTATTTTATTATATCTACAAAAAAGGTTGTTAATTAAATTGCATGTTGAGTAATTAATTAATGCCATATAACACTTGCACATGGTGCATACAATAAATTTAGTTAAGCATAGCCACCAGTACATCACACTCGACAAAATGTGTGTGTATATATATATATATATATATATATATATATATATATATATATATATATAAGAAATACTAATGTACTAAACATACAAATTTTCCACCCATATGTTTTCCTGACTAACTTTAATTTTGTTTTTTGTCTGTGTATCTCACACATGTAATGAGTCATTTGCTATTAAACTCTGTCCTCTCATTTCAAACCACTTGACTTTTTAAAACAGATTTGTCTTCATTATCCGTAAGCGTGCAATAGTTTGGTTCATGTCTGACACACCTTCTCATTTAGGAAGGTTCCATAGACTGTCATGTGGTTTATTTGATACATTTCACCAGTTCCAGCCGACTAAACTTTGAATTATCCAATTTGTTTTCTCCTAGGAAGTAGGCTGTTTTAAGAAGAGCTCAAATCTCCTCCTCACCCTGTAACTGCACAACTTCCAAAGTGTTAATCACATCATTCTGTGTCGTTTCTGTCTCTCGATCTTTCACTTTTAACTGCTGCTGTGTGTGAAGCGTGCAGCAGCAGTTAAAAGAGAGAGAGAGAGAGAGAGAGAGAGAGAGAGAGAGAGAGAGATTAGTATTTGTGGACACATTGCAGCCTGTTAACAAATTTTAACAAATGTGAACAAGCTAGCTAGAATTCCATAGATGGATTTCTTCTGTGTTAAAATTCCATGGGCTGAAATACGGAAATAAAAGACATTTCTAAAAGCCTGTCTCCTGTGTTCAGGTCTACAGATGATGATGAAGATGAATTGAGCAGGCGGGACCGAGGTTGTGGTCCACAGTACCAGAGCACCACTGTGCGCGTCCTCACACACTTTGAGGCAGAGCCAGGGGAGGGGCGGGGCCAGCCGGACTTCCTGCTAGGCAGTGATTGGCAGGTGGATGTGACAGAGTTGGTGAAGGATTTATTGAATGTGGAGGACTCACGAGTGGCCAAAATCACAGACGGAGCAACGCTGACAGGGCTGAACATTGGAACCACCAAAGTCCAGGTGAGTCTCCACAACTCACTGTTTACATGCATATAGGCAAAAAATAAAAGTGGAATATTTAAGCTCTGAGGTTCTAGTTTGAGTTTTAGTGCCAGACCCAACGCTATCAAACCTCATTTCCTAAACTTGTTCACGAAAGTGACTTGTGAAGCCTGATACAGGAAAAGGGCTCTGAATAAATGCATATCATTTAGTTATTTCTTACCATATTTATTTATTTTTTAAAATATGTATGATATGTAAGTAGTAAATGTCCAACAGGCTCTTATTGGACTCACTCTTTTTTCTTTTTTATGTGGTTGAATTGCCATTTTACAAGACATTCAGTGCACTACATATACATTGTTATACCCTACATTTTTTGTAGTGAGCATCTTGATTGAATAGGAATCCATTTGAAGAGGATTTTACCTCGCTGGTTTGTGTACATATGGCTTTTAAAAAAATATCCCTGCATGAAGATGACTTTACTCAGATTACAGGTCAGAATCATTGTGACTAAATACATCAAATCTGAAACAGAAAATATTGGATGATAAAACACCATGATATACATACTCTTACATTTCATTTAATAACTAACTCTCAGAACCTGTATGCTGTAAATTATGCAAAATTCAATTCAAAATCAACTGAAAATTTTCACGAACCTAAGACCTATAGATGAATCACAAGAATTGTTCATCCTTCTCTGACCAATCAAAAGTCTTATTATTATGTTATTTTATATTATAGACTTTTTATCTATTGTATACTGATATATGATTTGTAAACAGCAGATAAACTGATTAAATTTCGGAAGTGATCTAAACAGGGTCACAGCAAAGTCATATATCTGAAATAGTCTTTCTTCAGTTGCTTCCATCCTGTTTGAAGTATATTTTAAGGGTGTTTGAGGCATATTAACTAGTAACAAGAAGGACTAGACTTGTTGCTTGCAGAGGCTTCAACATTCTACATGTGTACTCAATTTGGTGATAAGCTTTCATTTGAATGTTTATTTATTATTATTATTTTTTCCCCAGATTTGAACCTTGGGGATCCCAACTTCCTTGGGGATCAAATTTAGAATCTAGTATAGGATGTTCAAAAAGCACAAAAAGGGTGTCAGGTGTCCACAAACATTTGACCATATGGTGTTTTCACTTTTATTTTCAAAACAGATTTTTTCAAAACTTTATCTTAGAAAGAAAACAGCTTTATGAACCCTGAAATGAGTCATGATGGTATTAAATTGCAAAAGTACATTTTGTGCTGAAAAACAAGATGGGGGAATGCATTAATTATAAATTCACAACAAATAAAAATGTGTCTGAATGCAATGACATTGAAAAATGTTTGACACCATGCATTCGAATGCTAAATCTTTGAAGTAATTACGTTTCGGACGTGAGCATGACATGCCATCATTTCTTCAAACTCAGTTCTTCAGATGAAACAGCAAGCAGAAATAAAACCTGGCTTTTAGGTACCTCTCCTATCAATAGAGAGCGTTTGTCTCCAGTGTGGACAGATAAATATGGCCTCCTGGCTTCGAAAACAAACTCCATTTGTCATTTTCCTGGCACAGCAGCTGCAGGATGCGCCGTGGTGTGCAGACGGCAGACGGATGAGTTGCAGTTATCCTAGCACTTACTCTCGTTCAAAACGAAAGCATGTCAGTGACGTCTCAGTAACACTTAGCTGTGACAAGTGTGTATGTGTGTGTGTGTGTGTGTGTGTGTGTGTGTGTGTGTGTGTGTGTGTGTGTGCTGTCACACTGGAACAAGGAGGCGGAGCATCATTGAGCCACCTTCCAATTACTTCCTGAATGGTGTATGTCTGCAGAATATAGCACTCTTTTTTACTTTGGCTCTGAATTGCCAGGGCAAAGGAGTCCTTTGTTCCTTCAAGAGCAACATCAGCAAAAAGATGGTGACAGAAGTGCTGTTTCTGTCACTGATTTAGAATCAGAGCTGAAAATCTTCGTCAACATCAACTGAAAGTAATTCAACATCAGCTAGCTCAGGCCTTGTGAGTAGGAATGAATAAACTGTGGAACCAAAAAACACAGCTAATGTAAAGATAAACACAGAATCTTAGTCCATTTCTCATGAGCAATGGCCTCCAGTTCAGTAATATTCTTGGGTTTGTGTGCTGCAACCGCCTTCTTCAAATCCCACCAGAGATTTTCTATGGGGTTCAAGTCAGGTGACTGTGATGGCCCTGTAGAATCTTCCAGGATGACTTCTGCAACCAAGTCTTAGTGGAATTTGAGGTATGCTTGGGATCATTGTACTGTTGGAAGGTCCAATGACGCCCAAGCTTCAGCTTCCTCATAGACGGCATGACATTTTCTCCTAGGATTTCCTGATACTTCAATGAATCCATCTTGCCTTCCACATGCTGCAGGTTTCCAGTGCCAGAGGATGCAAAGCAGCCCCAGAGCATCACCGAGCCACCACCATGCTTGACTGTGGACCGAGAGTTCTTTCTTCATTCTTCTTTCTCCAGACATACCGCAGATCCATCTTGCCGAAAAGTTCCAAAACTTTCCAAAAAAAAGTTTGTTTCATCACTCCACAGAACAGAATCCCCAAACTTCTGTGGCTTATTTATATGATTTTTAGCCGACTTTTCTTGTGCTTTTGGGTCAATGGTGGTGTACGTGTTGGAGTTCTGGCATGGAAACCTTCTGCATTTAGAAGAACCTTCTGCATATGTGCATTACTGTGCTCACTGAAACCTCAGTGCCTGTTGCCATCAAGTCTTGCTGCAGGTCTTTTGCAGTCACTCAAGGGTTTTTCACAACCTGCCTTCTCAGAAATCTGCTTGCAGCCGTTGATAGCTTCCTTTTTCTGCCCCGTCCGGATAGTGTACACTAAGCAAACCCCTAGACAGTTCAGCTATTTCATGTATTCCAGCTCAAGCACACCTATTGCATCTAATGAAGCCCTTGATTAGTTGCATCAGGTGTGCTTGAGACAACACTTGTTTTGCATAATTGTGCTGTTGTGAGGGATTCTATTCAGGGTGTTGAATGATTTTGAGACTGGAGAAGTCATTATAAGTTGCATTTTCATTTGAATTTGGGGAAACCACTTGAATCATTCATTATGTTTAATTATTTCAATTGCTTTTGTTATTTGTTTGATTTGTTCGTCGCAAACAGCTGAAAGTCTGTAAATTTTACAATAAACTTGATTTGCAATGGGGGTCGAATAATTTTGATTGCAACTGAATATATAGATCTCATTGTCTCCCCCCCTCCACTAATTATATTACACATTCTCCAAATCATACATGTACTGCAGCCTGAAAGGAATATTGACAATACTGTTAGTTCATTCTCATGCTTTATTTGATAGCAAAATTGCCTCTCTCGCTCCCTCACACTCTGTCTCGCTTGGTCTGAGGCTCTGTCTTCAAACTGCAATGGGTGAAAATTAAAATCAGATAAAAAGCCCAGATGCAGGAGCTGGAGCTGGAGGTCTGTGTGGACGTAAATCACAAGCATCATTGATGCTTCCTAATAGCTGAGTCCTCGAGCTGAGCACTTAGCCATGCCCAGTGCCTCTGACCAGCCGCACTATTAACCTTCACAAATGTCCACTGCTGCCTTCACTTCATTACAGACAGTGACTAATTACATTAAACAATGCAGAGTGAATTGCAATGAGCAGTGAGGAAATTGTGCATAAAATGATCTTCTTTTGTAGCTAGCACATTTTTAAAATCTTGGTTTCAGGGTTATATATAGTATTGCCAAAAGAGTGTAACATCCATCAAAGTTTGAATGATAAGACAGAAATGTGATAAAACACTCACACAGCAGCAGGAATCACTGACCTGAGAGCGTTCTATTGGGCATGGCCTAATATTCTAATGAGCATGATTGATTAACAATTAAAATAGGTTGAAATATCACAACAAAATGCTGGTAAATTTGTGTATTGTTATTAGGGGGCCAAGCACAAAGTTTCGTAGGCACCCTATTATTATTCTACCCTTTCTTCTTCTTCTTCTTCTTCTTCTTCTTCTTCTTCTTCTTCTTCTTCTTCTGGCTGTGGTGTCAATCGCAGCCCATTTTACCATCTGGTAAAAAGTTGTGAAATTTAACGCACTCTGATCAAATTTGGGCCAAATGCTGCCCATGTTCTAGTGCCACCATTGGGTCAAATTTGGGCCTCATTTGGAAGCACATTATGGTCATAATTTTTGAACCATGTGTCCAAAGACTGTTTTGTTTTTTGCTACTCCTCCTATCATCACCAAATTTGGCTCCCATCATCTTTAGAGTAAGCTGCACAAACGTTATCAAAAGAGTTTTGAATACTCCAAATGTTTTGCCCATAATGGGCCAACAAATCTGACAACATAGCTGCCAAAGACGATATCTCAGCAACAACTTTGCACACTGACACAAAACTTGGTAGGCACCTTCAGGACCATGACCTGAGGTTGTGCGACAAAATTTGTCAAAAGTTACAATAACATGCTAAAATGCTTAAATATAGCTGACATTTTTGCTACTCCTCCTCCAAATTTTGTCCAATCTTCACCAAATTTGGCTCACATCATCTGGAGACCTGTCTAAACAACTGTCTACTGCCATTCTAGCCATTCAGTGTGCATTCACTGTACAACACATGGCTGGCAGGTTGTAATATCAAATAGCATTTTTATTGAGCAATTTTCAATTTAAAAAATGAACACAATATAAGACAGCTATAAGTTTGGTGCAGATACTTGCATAAAGTGGGGAAAAAGGACTGATGAGAAAAATCAAATACCTTAGATTTTTTAAATTGCAACAAGAAAAAAAAAATTCAGGTCAGAGCAATAGAAATCACGACCACAGGTCAGAGTAGCAACAGACAACATCATAGGTCACAGCAGTAGCTGCAATAATTCATTTATTTATTTGTTTACAGTGACACTTCATTTATTTCACGCATAGTGGTAACTACAGTGGACAGCTATTCAAAAGCCATTTTCTGGCTATTGCAAGGATTTCAATAGAATAACTGCATAAGAGCCACTAAGGAGGACACTAATTCTTCAGTTGAACGCATGCAGTCCACTAAAGTGGAAACTTCAATAACTTTTAGAAAAATATATGTACTGTAAAGGTGAAATGAAAGTAAAATGATTTTTTTTTATGCCTAAAGAAGAGTAAAAACACACGGAGAAAAAAAAATCCTTGATCAGGAATTCATAATTCATGTATGAAAAGGTCAACATTTCTGTATTATAAATTCTTTATTCTAATATTTTGAGATGCTGGATTTTTGATCTCCATGAGCTGTAAGCAGTAATCATAAAAACAAAAAAAAGTCTTGAAATATTTCACTTTATGTGTAATGTATGTATGTATATCAACATGTCTGTTTGTCTGCTGTCCATCGGTCCATATAATGTGTATTTTATCTGTATTTTCGGTTTAAATTTCTTTCATTGTAAGAATTGATTGATTTATTTGTTCTGTCATTGTATACATGGAAACTTTATGTTAAGGCTTTTGTCAGCGTGCTTGATAAGTTGGTTCTGTTTCTATGACTGAATACATTCTGGGGGACAGTATGCCGAAGCAGTATGGTAAAGAAGTTGCACGTCAAGTTGTGTTTTTTTTTTTTTATTTACAGTCATGCTGCTGGAGTTAAATGTAGATTTGCCGAGTAGTGGAGCTGAAGCTTGCAGACGTTGGAGTGTTGGGGGAAGTGGGAGGCAGTGTGAGCTGTGCTTGGCTCTGACAGAGATGAGGGACACTCATTATGACAGAGGAACATGTGAAAGTATGGAGGCAGCTGGTGTTGCCTTAACTGATGTGGATGGAAAGGCTGCACATCACTTTGCATATCACAGCTGGTTCTGTGCTTCAAAATAGGGTGTTGGTTTGGGGGCACGAAGGAACTGTCATTCGCTCGCAGAACCCCAAGCTGCCTCCATACTTTCACAATGTTATTTTTATCACAGTGTTCCTGCCCCATGTCTTATGTCAAAATGTGAAGCCATATTCAGACTGTATTCGTTTTACATAGGGAGGTGATTAATGTAATTATGACAGGAGTGTCTCTGGGATTTTAGTCCCATCTGAATCCATTGTGTAAGTACTACATACACAATGTTTATATGTTTAAATAGATTTTTGATGGAGTGCACATGCACAGAACTGGAGAGATGTTGACGCTGTATTTTCTGTGCTTTAAATGAGCAGTAGATATAACTCTTGATAATATGCATCTGTCTGAACTGACACGTTGGAAAAGATTCCATTATATCCTGTGGGAAAAGAGGTTTTGCGTTTCAGGATAAACACACTCTATCAACATGTATAGGAAACGCTCGCTTGGTCTTTTCTGTCATGTACCATCAAAACCAATCAAATCTGAGTGCTGTGGCCAATTTTCAAAATCATAACAATTCAATACAGAAAGCATTTCAAAAGGACGTGTCAGAGTAGTGATGCTTTCTGATGTTTTGGATACTGTATTGAGCTCCCAGCATAGATACATACTCATACACAACTTGCAATGGCCATTCCCACTACAACAAATGCTTATACCTGTAACAGAGCTCAGACTCCCATCCTGTGATTTATACAAAGATCAGTTAGTTATTAAATGGGAATCAATCACAATTACTACAGATGTCCTCTGACAATACTTAATCGACATATGTCTGGAAATCTAATCCCATCTCAATAGTACGTAAGAGAAACACCTGGGCCTGTGTGGTTTAGGCTGTCTGCTCTCTCGCTTCTCCCAGGTGATGTCCCCCTTATCGGATTCAGTCCTGGCAGAGAGGACGGTGAGAATTCTGGATGATAAAGTGAGCATTACGGACCTCGGTGTGCAGCTGGTGTCAGGCCTCTCGCTGTCCCTGCAGCTCAGTCCAGGCAGCAACAGGGCCATTGCAGCCACAGCCACCACCCAGGACACCATGCATAACCCCAAACAGGTACACATCATTTGTTGTTCAGTAAACAAGCAGAAATTCTGAGAATTTTTAAATCTCTTGAAACACACAGATAACTACACTGAATCGCTTTGAATCGTTTGATCGTTTTTCGGCTCAAAATAATTGACTTGCTGTGTTCTTTTGGCCATCATTGTTAGAATCACAGTCGCATCAGGTACAAGTCATTGCACAGAGGATACACTGATGAGCAACTGTGGTTTTGTTATCACCTCAGCCATGGAACTGCAATTCATACCTCTTGCTCGTTACTGTTAGTCGTGTTGAAATGACCCTGATTAGCCTGACTCAGCCAGTCCCTTGTATCAGCAGGAGCTTTCTTTCTCCTCCAGTTTGATAGATATTACATAAGCCAGGAGACATGAGTTCTTGCTGATCAGAGTGTTATGCAGCCAAAACACTCAACATTACCAAAGGCTAGTTTGAAGCGTTGCCATCTACTAAATTGTCGGTGAATTTGAAAGATGCAGTTTGGATTGTTTGTGTTTCTAGATCTGAAATAAGCACTAAAGAAAAACATGATTGGCTTTATTTGTATTTGCAGTGGATCATGCTGGGGTTTTTTTTCTTGTCATATTTTTTTTTTTTTTTAAATCAAGCATTTTGTTTACATCTTGTACTCTGGCTGGGAAATTAGCTCCATCCGTAGCTGCAAGAGCTGTGGAGACCTTTCAAAATGCATAGTTTTAACAGGGGTCGATTTTCAGGGAAGTAGTGGCCTGTTGAGGTTTGCCTTCCAGTCTCAATTCACCTCACAAACAACTGAGTGCACTAGTGAAACTGCTTCTTTACAAAAGATTTTAATCTTGTCTCTTTTTGCAGGAGTCCCTTGTCAGCGCTTGGCTGCACTTCAGTGATGGCTCTGTGACGCCTCTTGAACTTTATGACCCTGCACATTACATGCTGACAGCCATGTCCTTGGATGAGCGGGTGGTCTCTGTTCAGAGGGCCATGTGGTGGAGGTCGCCAGTGGTGGTGGTGAAAGGTGAAGGTCAGGGCACACTGCTGCGCGTTGAGATGTCTGGAGCCGATTCGTGCCAGAAAAGCAAGCGCCGTAACGTTCTGGCTTCAGTTAGCGCCAATGTTCGCGTCAAATTTAGCCGTAATGATGATGGTGACAGCAGGAGGCACAGACCCAATTCCCCGAACAATGGTGACTCCATTTCAGAGGCAGGGATGGTCAACAGAGGAGCCACGACAATTAAAACAGGTGCTCCTTTTGGAGATAAGCGCCCAATCGAAGACATTCCTGCAGATTTCTCAAACTTTCCAGCACAGGCAGAACTTCCGCATGGACGCACCACAGAGGAGGAGTTGTTACAAGCCCGGCGTGGCCTGACAGACCTTGAGATTGGCATGTATGCCCTACTGGGAGTCTTCTGCCTGGCCATCTTGGTGTTTCTCATCAATTGTGTCTCCTATGCCCTTCAGTATCAAAACAAACAGCTCCCCCTGGAGGGCCAGGAGAGCATGGCGCATGCTCATGACTGGGTGTGGTTAGGGCATGAAGGTGAGCTAATGGAGAACCATGCCGGCTTGTGCCTACAGCAGGATGAGCTCAGTGCCACCATGGACTCCAGCCTGGGTTTAGAGGAGGCCAGCCAGCTCCTCAACGGTCTCCTGGGTCAGAAAAGTACTCAAGGTCAGGGAGGACGGGATCACAAGAGCGAGACGGGAAACTCGCCCACCACCAAGAGGAAACGGGTCAAATTCACCACTTTCAGCCACTCCAAGCCGAGCAATGACTGCCTGGGTAACAGCCCACTAGGTCTTGGGAAAAACGATATTCAGTGGGTTTGCCCAGACATCGAGCTTGGGGACTCCATAGAGCTCCGGAACTACATGGAAAGGCTGAACGAGAATGCCACGAAGAATGTCGCATAGCACTTCATGATTCTGGCACTCAATTATGTGTTTTGGAGCAGAGTGTAGCTTCACCCATATGCCTTCAGGGTAAAGGAGTGGGGCGCCGACCGGCTCACATCTCACCATAAAAAGACAGGTCATTCATCAGGTCTTGTTTCCATGGCAACTGTCACAAGGTGTTCATCATTAGGATTGAAGGCCAACAGGGATGGTTGTGAAACTGCAGAGAACTATATATGTATACATACATACACACATACATGCATTCATTTGTACAAACTCGCTATAAGAAATGCATTTTTTCCTGTATTAAAGATACATTTTTTGTCATTCTATATTTCTTTGACATATTGTTTTTTCATATTCTGTGAATATTGGAAAGAATTAATGTGCACACATTTCAAGGACTGACTCTGAGACGAATCCATAAATCAACAGACTTGTATATAAAGTGAACATTTGCCGGTTGGATGAGGTAAGAACTTTTTTAAGTAAGGTTTTACATATTTTTATACATCCCTGTTCCTGTACATGTTGTAGCCTGTCAATGTTTTGTCCAAAGACTCTCATACATTGGTTTAAAGCTGCTCTAAGCAACTTTTTTCTTTTAAAGATAGCTGTCAATAATAGATGCTCTAAGAAAAAAAAAAAAGTTCTAAAAATGAGACAACCCAGTGCAGTCATTCTGAAAGCTTCCCTGAGGAGGCAGTCTTCACTGCTTTTTTTTTCTTCTTTCTTTTCTCTTTTGCACATGGCACATGGTCTGAGTGGCCCATATGAAGGTTGGTGATTAAGAAGGAAACTCTATGAAGTGCTAGCTTGATGAGGTAAGAGAACAGAAAGGGAAATACGATTGCAGTGAAGTTGATGTAATCCATGGAAACGATGGTACAATCAGTTTCGACGTTCCACTCTCACTATTGTTTTACACTTCAAAAAGAAAAAGGAAACAACACAGGCACTTAGTTTTGTGCTGATATGGTGGGTGTGGCAAATGTTCTGACATCATCTATACAAAATAACATTTATGGAACAATGTCTAAGCTATGGCATGGAGCTAACTAGCTAGGTATCCATGCCTCTTGGTGTAACTATGATTTAATTAAAACTTTATTTTTATTTAGCACTTTATTCTAATACACAGCTAGCTGGCCTGTTTATGTTTAGACAATCCAATTTAATGCTAGGTATATTTAACACCTTATCTTATTGACCTGGTAGACCACCACCCATACAGTATCACACTGGTGTTTACCTTGAATTTTTGTTCCAACCAGAAAGTATAGCTGTTGCGAAAACTTTCAAACTTCTGGCATGGATTAAATGCGTTGCTGCTCTTCTTATTCATATTTTCTTACCGTCACACAGTCCATATATACTATAGAGGGTAGGATTTCGGAAAAAGGACATGTAAGTGGACTCAGTGGCTGAATTTGATTAGCACGATTTGGAAGCATCTCTTACCATGGCTTTAATGTCTTTAATTTGGGTCCTTTGTTACCAACAAGAAGAATATGTACATAAACCAGGGGACTGCTGAGAGATTGGGACTGTTGGCAATCTGTAACAACAGCAATGACGATACAGGTTGACCAGGAGGCAAATGCTCAAATAGTAACTGTCGTTGATTGTGTTCTCTTTATTTTAATCTTTTTTTTTCCATGCTGAAAAAAGCAAAAAGTGCATAATGAGGATGATTACAGGTCTCTAAACACACAAGAAATCTCAAACAAATCCATTATTATTGTAGTTCTAATTATCTGCAGGTAACTGGGTCTTAAAGAGTGTTTTGGAATGTAATCCTCAGGTAACGCTGGCCCCGAGAGGTGCAAACACAGACGCAAAAATGATCAAAATGCTTATAAATAATTGAACATTCGAATAGTTTTGAATCAGAGTAGAATCAGAATTGATTCTGAATGACACTATGTTTGGCCTGGTTTTATTTTTGGCTCTTGTCTCTCTAATGAATGTGCAGATTAAACATCGTTCTGTCACATAAACTCCTGTTTGATTTCATTCTTGTTTCTCTTCTATTCTTAGAGCATTTTCACATGTGAAAATATCTGATATCTGATATATCGTCCCGTCAGTGTGATTCGAATCAACCTGAGTGCAGGAAGTGAACCTAACGTGCCATGTGTTTTGGGTTGCAGCCATTTTTTATAGGTCTGAGACAGAGTTGTAGTGCTGCACAAATGCCATGAGTTCTGGAGATTTGGACTGACAAACAAAAAGAGGAAAGAATTGCTGGATGTCATACGCAATTGTTTTACTAGTTATTTATGTAATTCTCTAATCAATTAGTTAGAACTGACTCCATGTGATTTCTACATGCACTCGGTAAAGGTTTTTGTGCCTTTTACTGTCCTCGTGTTTCTGACCAATGAAAGCAATAGTTTTCAGCCAAACTGTGAAACCACACGAAATAGCAAACAAATGAAAAGAATCAATTACACTCTGATTCAGACTCTGCGAACCGTGTCTTCTGTAATCTGAGTCATGAGCATAAAACAAAATGGAAGTACAATGAATCAGAAGAATTGACTCAGTAAGATTGGAATTTTTCAGCTCTTGCCATTTTTTCATAGCCAGTCTATTGATTATGTACGACTATGTAAATAAAAGCAATGTAAAGCAATTTTGCTTTAAGATCACCATTTCACTATATTGTGTGTGTGTGTGTGTATGTATATATATATATTATATATATGTATATATATATATATATATATATATATATATATATATATATATATATATATGTGTGTGTGTGTGTGTGTGTGTGTGTGTGTGTGTGTGTGTGTGTGTGTGTGTATGTCTATATATGTATGTGATTTGTAGGTGTTTTTAAAGGATTTTGATTAAAGAATTATGATTAATATCAGAAAGAACATCTCAGAATTTATTTGTCAACTTGTAAAAATTACTTTAAAAGTTTTAAAACCAATGTTCACTGAGAGAAATGGTTCATGGACTCATTACTGAACAGTGAAAGAATGACTTACAGATGTTCCCTAAAAGTTCTGCTGTAATCCCATAATATTGAATTTGGTTAATATTAGTTAGGTAGCCAATATCGTCTCATTCACCTAAGCCAATTGACAAAATGAATTATGATCTCATGAGACCAAGGTAGAACTTTTGGGTTATAAAAGGATACTGTGTTTTGGCACATAAACAAGACTGCTTATCATTCAAAGTACACTATACCCACAGTCAAGCATGGTGGTGGTAGCATCATGCTATAGAATTGCTTCTCTTCCGCTGGATCTCTAGTAAAGTTAGAGGGTATCATGGATAAATTCGAATACCAATCTGTTTTGTCACAAAACTTGCAGGCCTCTGTTAGACATATGAAGATGAAGAAAATTTCACCTTCCACACGGTAACAACCCAAAGCACAAATCCAACTTAACAAAGCAATGGCTTCAGAAATAGCTCAACAATTTGGAATGGCCCAGTCAGAGCCCAGATTTAAATCATATTGAAAAACTGTGGAATGTCTTGAGGAGGGCTGTGCAAAGGAGATCCACTTGCAATTTGATAGATCTGGACCATTTTTGAACAGAAGAGTGGATTAAAATTGCCAAAACTATACGTGCTAAGTTGGTAGACTCGTACCCAAAAAGGCGGAGTATTGTATAATAATAATAATAATAATAATAATAATAATAATAATAATAATAATAATTCATTAGATTTATTTAGTACTTATCTAGGCACTCAAAGCACTGGGAGAAATCTCTTCAACCACAACCAGTGTGTACCATCCACCTGGATGTTGTGACGGTAACCATAGTGCACCAGAATGCCCACCACACCAGCTATTGGTCGAGAGGAGAGGAGATTGATGTAGCCAAAACAGGAATGGAGATTATTAGGGGCCATGATAGGAAGGGCCAAGGTTTTTTTTTAAATGACTACAGAGTGTCAGTACCTCGGTTTAATGTCTCATCCTAAATACAGTGTCCCCATCACTATACTGAGACATTAGGACCAACACAGCACCCCCTGCTGGCCTCACTAATACCACTTCTAATAGCAACATTAATGTTCCTGAGGAGTACCTCCCATCCAGGTACTGGCCAGACTCAACCCTGCTTAACTTGTGAGAACCCAGGCAAGAGCTGCAGGGTGATATGACTCTGGAATAAAAAGCAAACGATGTTTTAACAACATATAAGTTAAAAGGTGTTCTGATTATTGTAATTTTTAAAATTTTTAAATGTTTTTTGTTTTCATTTAAGTTTTTCACTTGAATTCTGTTCAAGTTAAAGGTGACAAAAGCTGTGATTTAGCTTAGTTAAAAAATTTTTAACATCATGAAAAAAACCCTCTAATTTAACATGGATGTTCAGACATTTTAAATTCACTGTATATATATCTAATATACATTGATAGATTTTATCTGCATATTTCAAGCAGGAAAATCAATTTCAGACAAGATCACTGGGAAAAAAAAAGCATTATTAATGTGAGCTGGGAAGAAGGGGGCGGAGATTCTAGGGGTCAGTTAATATCGGAAGGTTCAAAAACACATACATAACTGTCAATTATTCATACATTGACAAACCTGGAAGAACACAAGAAGGCAGAACTGCCCTTTTAAAAAAAAAACAAAAAACAAAAAAAAAAAAACAAGGCTGCTCTTTTGGTATATATCTGAGTGATAACTCGTATTAGCGTATTCTGATGTTAAAAATATAGAATGTCTACACGACATGCTTGAAAGTTGGCAGGTCTAATATGCAGTCATGTCCTTTTCTTTTTTTTTTAAGCTGTATTTTGTGAGTAGCAAGAGATATAAAATATAAAGCAAGTACACATGAAAAGTGTTCTTCATGAATCATGATCTCTTCCCAGAAGCTGTAGTACTAAATCACAGCCTGAGAAAGTGCCCCATGCTGTGAACCATGCAGAAAAAAATGGTTCAGATCATTAGTCCAGAGCTGGAGATAATTCATAATGCAGGTGGATTAGGCTGGGCGAAGAGCGATGGGCCTTGTCTCAGTGCTGAACATTAAAGCCTTGTTAATATCGGTCGGTTCCTGTGCTTGGACGCCATGCATGTTCTCCTCAGAGAGACAGAGAGAGAGTGAGAGCTAATTAACTATAACTGCCGTGGACTCTTTACTTCATGTTAATGTGACATTTCCGAGGAACCTTTCAAGATAAACGGCGGCATCCATTTTACCGCACAGACACCAATGTTGTACTAATTAACACAACCACCATCACTTGCTCGGCCGATCACCAAAAATGTTTGCGCATTTTTTAAACATCCTGCAATTGAATTTTTTTAATGGGTTTTTTTAATGCTGCATTCAGTGTTTATGAGATGACTCGAGTCAAAATCTTTACAACGGCTCACAAGTCATGGTGCCGAGTTTTTTCCTTATTAATGAACCAACACATCTGAGGGAAATGTTGATGTTCCTGATGATTACATCTTTTTTCAGATGTCACTGTTCAAACACTAAACAGCTACCAGGTAGCTAGCTAAACCGTTAGCCTCACTTATTATTGCTATTGATACTGTTGCAGTTTCAATGAAAGAAGGTCATGTTTTCAATAAAAAAGTAAGACAGATAGTTATACTGGTTTAAGGAGATCACACTAACATGAGTTTTTTTTTTTTTGTCTTGTCGTAACTTAAAGATTAAAATTAGAATTAAAGGTGACGTTTTATAACCCATTTTGCAGATGTTTCACAATAAATGTAACTATAAACAGGTAAAAGGTATGCTATGTCACTCTTTATTAAATAAAATATTTTAATTGTTGGCAAATTGCTGTGGTATAAGAGGGAAAAAGCACTTTGGGATATGTTGTTTTTATTTTAATTGTATTTTACTTTTATTTTTTCTTTTTATTACATATTTTTAAAAAAATTTACAATATGTTATGATTTTCTTCTTTCTGTCACTGTTATTATTTTTTCATTATTATAATTTGCCTCTTTATTTGACTATTTTATTTTGATTTAATGTTGTTTTTTGGTTTATTTCTGCTTCCTACTTCACCTTTTAAAGCACTTTACATTTTAAATGTTTAAAAGGGGCTATATACATGTTTTATTATTATTATTATTATTATTATTATTATTATTATTATTATAGTTGTTGTTGTTGTTGTTGTTAGCATCATAAATTCAGGGCATTATCATCATATGAATGCATTATAACAGAGGTTCTCAACTTTTTGTAACTAAAGCCCCCCCAAGCCTCCCCTATCATGTGGCACCCCGAAACACCTAACCTAATCTATTCTATATAAAAATCTATCTATATATAACCTAACATATTATGAATGTATTCATAGGTAATTAGGTATTGAATTAGTTATTGATAGGTCAAGGTCATTATACTTACATAAGTGTTGCTGCAATGTTATATAACCTTAAGTGTAAAATGCACTAAAATATTCTACCATTTGATAAAGAAAAATGAACTCAGTTTTGGGTGTTGGACTGTAAAGATCAGGGCGAGAGAGAGAGAGAGAGAGAGAGAGAGAGAGAGAGAGAGAGAGAGAGAGAGAGATGGAGTGCATTTATCTAAATTTGCATTTATCCATTAATAATGCAAACTGATAGACAGTCAAGTTTTTTCCCCACGCACTCGCATCACAAAGCAAGACCGAGACAATATAAGTTCATTAACGAAAATAAAACATGACTCTTTTACTCAGTTCCCAGGGGGCTCAGCCTTTTTCACATCCAAATACTGAGACTGCTAACTTTCACCCTCACAGGGGCTCCTCTAAAAGTGGCTTAGTTTTCTCCTTTTATCTCACTTGGTATTTTTTTATCTGGTTTCCTGTCTGGGGTGGGGGTGAGGGGGGGTCTTGGGGTGTCCAAGGGGAATCACACAAGCCCTCTCACTATGTCGGATTGTGTGGATGACATTTACACTTGTCTGTCAGTATGGATGGGTTTTTTTTTTCAGTATTCCAGGTCTCTGAGGAGTCAGCATTTCCCTCTCCAGGACATTTTTACCATTTCAGAGTGCAGACACGAAAGTCCTCACTCTGTGCTTGCAGGAAAATAATAGGAAAACGTTCATGAGGAATCCCTCATGACAAACTCGAAAAGACACAAGAATGTAGAATGCTCCTGTAAATTGTTTTTAGCTGTAGCACTAGCAGTTTCTGGTTAATTAGCTAAGAAGTTTGGCTACCTGGTGTGGTAAATAAATCAAAATTTAGAACCCTTAAGGGTTGTTTGGTTGTTCCTCTGAGGGAACCCTTAAACAGTCTATGTAGAGTCTTACATCAAAGTGTTGAAATCCTTTTTGGAAGCTAAGAACCCTTAATTTTCAAATGAATCCTTAAGGAACCCTTTCTTCTAAGAGTGTACACTGCATTTTTTTAAATAGGAAAAAATGACTTTTATTACAGCAGAAAACAGCAGAGACCTCAGACGAAAGTAGGGACTTCAGCTATTCAGACATTATGCAACAATTATGCATGCAGGGTGGAGTTTGTGTAAAACAAAGGCGTGTCTTAATTGCATGCCGGTCTGTCCGGTAAGCACATTTTGCACACTTGCACAATATTGGCTCAAGCGAGAAGCAGCACTGTCTGACAGTTTCATGGAACTCCAATATGTCATGCAGAAATGTATGTTTTAGTCTGTAAATACGCACAAAAAGCTATGGAGTGGCATTTGAGACCATTAGTAACTACATCATGGGATATCAGATGTGTCAAAGACGCATTTAACTCTTTTTAAACAGGAGGGAATTAAAAGGAATTTTTCTGTCTGTTTTGGAGGTGCCTGTGTTCAGCATTGAATTTATTTTTGATGTTATGAATCTCTGGAGGGGACTATGGACTCCATTTCCGAGCAGCCACTGTACCTCTGCATCACCATTGCATGACCACCCGCACCTGACTCTTATTCTGGTTAACGAGCACCCTTGTGTATATAGTCCCTATTTGCACCTCACTCTTGGTCTGGCTTTGTTTTGTCTAATGTTGTTACATGATGCTCTCTCTTCTCCTTGGTCATGGTTTATGTTTGTTTCCCTTTTCATGTATGCTTAGTGTCTTTTGTGTTTTGTTTGTACTCTTATTAAACCATGAATCTGCACATGCATCTGCCTCCATCTCCTCATTTGTGACAGAAAGCCAGACCACTAAATGGATGCAGCAGAATTTTTTGTGACCAAAGAGGCAATCCTGAAGTCCCTGAGGATGAATCCACAGGGGAAGGAGGATTGGATCAGGGCCACAGAGAAATACATGGAGGTCACCCTACTGAGGATCTCGCTCAGCCTCCCGAGTCAACGGAGAACATCGCTTAGCCTCCCTGCTCGACTGAGGACGTCGCTCAGCCTCCACATTCAGCTGAGGATGTCGCCTGGCCTCCCTGTTCAGCTGAGGACATTGCTCCACCCCCCGGTTTGGCCGAGAGCTCCGCTTTACCTTCCTGCTCCGGCTCGGACGTCATTACACCAGGCTCCTCTTCAGACATCGGACTGCTTCCATACTCCATGGAGGACATCGCTCCACCACCCTGCTCGGATGAGGATGTCACTCTGCCTTCTGCTCGACTGAGGACGCTGCTCAGCCTGCATGTACACCTGAAGTAATCACGCCTTTGCTCTGCTTCATGTTGCGTGTCGCTCCCCTTTCCTGCTCCATGGAGGACATCACTCCCCCCTCATGCTTCACAGAGAGCGTCACTCCCCCCTCCGACCTTTCGGAAAACTTTGCTCCTCCCTCTGACCTCGCAGAGAGCGTTGCTTCCCCCTCTAGCTCCATGGTTCACATCACTCACCCCTTCGTTCCCCCCATTGGCTGTACATTGGCAATCGCTCTGCGCCCAAGCCAGGCCAGGGTGATCGCGTCATCTCTCTGCGGTACAGAAACTGTACCCGAGGAAACAAGGCAAGCGTCCTCGTTATGGCCCTGGAAGAGAAGACACTCAGGGGAACCTTATGACATTTAAGGACCTCTAGTCTGGGTATCCAGGACCCCCTCACAAACTTTTTATGTTCTTCGGGAGCATTCCATTCTGCCAGCAGAATGAAATGCCAGTGTACTGTGAGAAAGGGTTCATTAGAGACATCGAGTGAATTTTCTTATTGATAAAGTTTTAAATGACATTTATTATTTATGTAAACTATATAGAAGATGTAGCAGAGGAAATTGCACAGACAGAATGCTTCACAGTCTATTGCTTTTATGTTACATCATAATACTATTGAAGAACCCTGTCTCAGACACTTCTACTCAAGACACATCTGGCATGAACTAGACACAGGTGGTTTTAATCATCTAAATGAGGAGCTCACAGCTGTGTAACCCAGCTCTGAATATACATAACTTTCGCCATGTAAATAGTGATTAACTTTTAGACTTAATTCGCCAACTCTGAATACAGCCCAAACAGTGTAGGTATTAACTGGGTAAGTGTGAGGTACCAACTCCAAATTTTTGGTGATAATATTCTTCCTAAAACCTAGAACATGTTAGGTGTTTAATATTTTGCTCTTGTTGCTTGGTTCACTGTTCATCTTCTTTTTCAAATAAGGGTTCTTCAAAGATTCTTTAAGGATATGTTGGATAATTTGTTTTGTTTGCTGAAATTATGTTCATTATATTTAATGTTTTTTTAATGTATTTTTTTTGTTACATTTTCCCCCTGACTCATGTGGATAGTGTTAAATATGCAAATTACCACATATTTCGTAAAGTATAGCCTCATTTGCATATTCAAATACATTTTAGTAGAACATTTTATTGAACAGTGAACAGGTTTGTTTGTCTTCTGACATCATGGTAATATTAAACATTAGTGTTTTTAAGGCCATTCTGCTCTAATGGATAATTTCATAATTTAATTGAATTCATTTGACAGAATGAATCCATTCTGAGTTTGTGTATGTGACATTTTGTTTGTTGTGGAGTTGTTATTTAAAAAAAATCTGAAATCAAGCTGTGAAAAGGTGCTTTAATGAAACTGATCTTGGTAACAGTTCGTGTTTCTTAGCAAGCAAAAATACTGAAAAAGTATTACTTAAGAACAATTAAAGGAGCATGTCTAGGAACTACAGTAAATTATAGCACAATACAATGTGTGATGATATGTTTTTATAGGTTTTAATGTTTTATCATCTTATAATGGATGTCTGTATAAATTTATAGTGTACCATAAGTCTTTGGTACTGTGAAAGCGCAAAAGAAAACCGTCTCTTTTTTTTTTTTTTTTTTTTGACAGTCGTAAATCATACATTGAATGTGCAGGACTGTTTCCTGTGCAGCAGTAATCTTTCTATTCTCATGATGAGATAAATTGCTAAATCTCCTGGCTGAGACCGGTTACAGGAAATGATGGCTTGTCATTTAATGGAGCGTATAAAAAGACGAGATTATCTGTGTCACTGCACCTCCGTCTCTGGCCAGTGAATCACATTACAGTGTTCTTGTGACAAAGATGAAAAATAGTGCTCAGAGAAAAAACAAAAAACAAAAAAAAAGAGCCACTGAATGCAAACAGAAACTTGTGATTTTGTGTTCTTGCTGTAGTGCTGAGGAACTCATTAGGTGTTGAGAGAACATAGGGAGAATGTGTGGCAGCTCCATTACTCTGCCCCTGTGAGACTGTCAGCTCACTCTTTGTGCACGCATTTGTATGAAAACACTTATTTGCTGCCATGTCACTTGTAGCGCTGCTCGTCTGGTCAGCATTTGGACAGATAAACACTCGTGAGACAGGCATCAGCCATGACCCTGCTACTTCTTTTTAGCATACAGAAGACCAGAGAGGAATTTCATTTTCATCGCAACACGATGAAACGCATTCAATTTCATCATACCCTCGCTGTAAAGTGTGCTCATCTTCACAACCTCCATAACAGGTTTTAAAAAGAGATTCAACAGAATCATTTAAAATGCTACAGTGAGAATACAGATTTATTCCTGATCATGTTATAGAATAGAATATTTATTTGGTGATTGTGTTGCTAATCCTAGTGTTTACAGTGTCTTTGGACTCTGAGACTAATTTAGGGGTTAAGGATTAAGAGCCCAATAGCAGTTAGGGGTTGACCATGAAACATTTAAGGATTAGAATTTAACAACGCTGGAACAGTTATGAGTTTAAGGAGTCTAGAGCAGATAACGCTTAGGATTTAAGGACTCTGGAGCAGTCTAATATTTTGAAACGTTACTCACATTAAGACAAGCCACACTTAAATGAACTGGGTACATTATATTTCTTCTTTTCACACGAAATGCAACACGAGCAGAAACTAGCATTGTGACATGCAACACTAGCGTAGTTCAACAATAAAAATGAACACCTTTTTAATTTAGATATTTCTTTCAAATATCTACAGTCATGTGAAAAAATAAGTACACCCCATGGAAATTGTTGGCTTTTTTTTTGTCCATATTTGGACAAGCAAACATTCGATCCTCTTTGCAACAGTGCCTATTAATAAAGTTGATACACTACATCAAATGACAGACCAAATTGACATTTTGTAGCCATTTTCACAATTTAAATGAACAAAAAATCAGATCAGTCACATGGAAAAAAAGTAAGTACACCCCTACGTTTATCGCACCTTCAAATCCATAAAATTAGAATCAGGTGTTCAAGATTGGGAGCCAGTGATTAGGACCTGCTTAGGGAGTGCAGGTGGAACCGGTCTTATTTATACCCCTCTCATATCTAGTGTCTGGTGTTCCCTTTGTTATTGAGGTGTGTGGTATCATCGTGCCAAGATCTAAAGAGTTCTGTAAGACCTTCAGAAAAGAGGCTGTGGGTGCCTATTAGTCTGGCAAGTGATTTATAGAGATCTCCAAATTATTTGAAATACATCATTCCACTGTACGGAAAATAATCTACAAATGGCACAGATTTCAAATGACTGCCAATTTGTCCAGGACTGGCTTTCTCAGCAAATTGATGCAAAACGAAGTCTCCAAGAACCGCAAAATTTAATCACAGGATCTTTTAGTAAGTCTTACAACTGTTGGTGTCAAAGTGCATGCTTCTACAATCAGAAAGAGATTGCACAAATTTGACCTGCATGGGAGGCATGCCAGGAAAAAGCCTTTGCAAGATTATAGTTTGCCAATGAGCATATAGGCAAAGAGCAGGCCTTCTGGAATAATGTGCTCTGGACAGACGAATCAAAGATAGAGTCGTTAGTCCACAGTAACAGCAGACATGTTTGGTGCAGACCAAAGACAACTTTTCAGGAGAAGCACCTCATACCAACTGTGAAGCATGGTGATGGAAATGTTATAGTTTGGGGTTGCTTCGCTGCCTTAGGGACTGGACAGCTTGCATTTATTAATTCAACTATGAATTCTACATCATATCAAGGAGTGCTTGAAGATAATGAGAGGCCATCTGTCCGAAAGTTGAATTTGAACTGAAAGCTGACCTTTGAACAGGATAATGATCCTAAGCACACTAGCAAATCCACCAAGGAATGGCTCAAAAAGAAGAAATGGAGGGTTATGGAATGGCCTAGTCAAAGCCCGGATTTGAATCCCATTGAAATGTTGTGGGGGGGTGTGAAACGGGCAGAACATGCAAGAAAACCCTCAAACATCTTGCAACTGAAAGAATATTGCATGGAAGAGTGGTCAAAAATTCCAACAAGCCTGGAGGACAATTATGCTAATTGCCTACAAGACGTTATTTCTGATAAAGGGGGCAATACTAGCTTCTGAGGCCAAGTACTTACTTTTTCCACAGAAGAATTTCACATCCGCTGATATTTCTGTTAAATGAATGATTGAAAAAGCTAATTTTCCTTGTATTTTTGTCATCAACTATATCAACTTTATTAATATAGCAAGCCCGGGTTACCCCACTGCTTAAAAAACCATCACTCAACCCTGCTATAGTTGACAACTACAGACCTGTTTCCCTACTCCCTTTTCTTTCGGAAACTCTTGAAAGAGCCGTTTTTAATCAACTCTCAAATTTTCTCACACAGAACAACCTCCTGGACACCAAGCAGTCTGGCTTCAAGAGCAACCACTCCACGGAGACTGCTCTGCTTTCCGTCACTGAAGCCTTACGACTAGCAAGAGCAACCCCTAGATCATCTGTCCTCATCCTACTTGACCTCTCTGCTGCTTTCGACACTGTGAACCATCAGATCCTCCTGTAAACTCTCTCCAGCCTGGGCATCACTGGAACGGTTCTGCGCTGGGTGGAATCCTATCTCTCTGACAGATCCTTCAAGGTATCATGGAGGGGAGGTATTTCTGAAACTCAGCAACTCACTGGCGTTCCACAGGGGTCAGTTCTGGGTCCACTCCTCTTTTCTATCTACACCACATCTCTAGGGCAGGTAATTGAGTCTCATGGCCTCTCATATCATTGCTATGCTGATGACACCCAGCTCCATTTGTCCTTCCAGCCTGACGATCCATCCGTCTCTGCACGCATCTCTGCTTGCCTTTCGGACATCTCAGTCTGGATGAAGGAAAACCATCTTAAACTTAACCTGGCAAAATCTGAGCTTCTCGTCATCCCAGCCTGTCCCTCAATCAACCACAACCTCACTGTACAGCTCGGCTCACTCACACTCATGCCAACCAGGACGGCCAGGAACCTTGGGGTGATTCTTGATGATGGCTTGACCTTTGCAGACCATATCTCAGCAACTGCAATGTCCTGTAGGTTCATCCTTTACAACATCAAGAAAATCCGACCCTACATCACCAAAGGTCCCTTTCCAAAACCTTCACACTAACTGTTCCTCAGTGGTGGAATGCACTTCCAATCTCATTCCGGACTGCAGAATCTCTCACCATCTTCAAAAAACAACTAAAGACCCACCTCTTCAATGAACACCTAACAAACTCATAATAAAAAAAATAAAATAAAAAAATAAATAAAAAAAAGCACTTACACCTCCACTCTGCACTTTGCTTCTTCTGGAATTCAATTAATAGATCTCGTATGGTAGCACTTCTTGTATTGTTCTCTGCTTGATATATCGCTTTGCTTGTATCTTTCTCATTTGCAAGTCGCTTTGGATAAAAGCGTCTGCTAAGTGAATAAATGTAAATGTAAATGTAATATGCACTGTTTCAAAGAGGACCAAATGTTTGCTTGGCCAACAATTTCCATGCAGTGTACTTATTTTTTCACATGACTATTCCTCTGCTAAACAAACTAGCATGGTGTCTCAAATCGCATACTTACTGTATGTACTGTTGTAGACCATTGAGTACTAATGCTAACTGGTTTCCTCATTGTGTTCTTCTCTCCTATTATGTAATACTGGATAGCAGTGTGAGCTACAAACTGAGGGACATTTATAAAGGAAAATAACCAGGTAATGAGCAACAAGTGTAATTAGTAAATGAAAGGGGGTGTGGCTGAGAGAGGGCATGGGGAATTCTGGTAGCTCTTGACCTAGGCCTTTTTCATTAAACATTAAACAGTTAATACACTCTCAAAAATATAAATATAAATTCACCTACATATAACTGATAATTAAATGCTGGAGCTGCTGTTGCTTTTTCTGCCAATGGCACATATGTAAATGCAGGGTTTAGGGATGTTGAGCAATTAGAGGGTTATGTTGTAAGGGTTCATTTACAGCACATGGGGCTCTCTGAATATTCATGTCCTATGATTACTTAAGCACCCTGTAATCATAAGACACTGATCATTTTGAAACTTGAGAATATAGCCTACTGGCAATACAGTACCTGGTTAAAATAAGGCCCTGAAAAAATTGAATTCTGAAAACACTGGGAACCTGAAACATAGGGCGCTAGAAATTTTGTAACCTAACAGTACAGAGCACTGAGAATATTGTTCCTTGGGAATATAGGTCCTTGAGAACAGAGAGCGCTGGGAATTTACAACCCTGGTTATATAGGGCACTGGGAATACAGTGCCTTGGAAACACCGGGAACATAAATGTCCTTGGAACACTAGGGCTCTTGGGAATATAAGGGCGCTGGATATATAATGCCTTGTTGAAATAGGGTTCTGGGAGCATAGGACCCTGTGGGACTTAAGGCCTTACGAGGATAGGACTTTAGTGACATGAAGCCTTTTGAGCAGATTTGTTCATTGGTGTCGCTGCTGTGTTGTAATGACAGTAATATTCTTTCCTCGTATTGTTGCTCAAACCAACACACTGTTTGTAAATGTAGTGCCACTTCAGTTGTCACTATTTTAAATGAGCTGATAGCATTTTTTTTTATGATGACACTTGAAATACTTGTTCATAATGTGAGTGTTTTTATCTTTTTTGAGGAAGTAAAATGCCTTCAGGGTGAGTCAGCATATCTTCATATAAAACTAGAGTTTTTACAATGCAGGCCAAACAATCATCCTCACATGGTGTGTTAAAAAGAAAAGAGAAACAGCCTGAGGGATTGAGTGTACACCCACATCCACATCCACTTCCATGGTAAACCTTATTTTAGGTGTAGTGAAGTGCCCATTTGGGAACCGTGCTCAAAAATAAACACACCAGTATTGGGGTCTATATTCAGAGTCATTAACCAGAGTTAAAAAGTTATGTAAAGTTCCCAGTATTCAGCGTCGGGTTACATGCATGCTTACGTTGACACTGGGAGATTCCAGTGTTACAGCAGCAGACAAGAGAATATAGTACAAAAGAAATATACTGTAGCAGCAGAAGAGTATTTAAATAAGGTTAAAATAAACAACTATGCAAATATATAAAAACGGTAGAGAATATATGCACAAAAAAGAAAAGAATAATAGATGATGCACAAAATGGACAGGATATAACCAGATACACTCGTATGCAGGTTGTAAGAGTGTACCAAAATGTCATCATGCAGCACTGGACTGAGCAAAGTTCTTAACGTATGAGGTTTATCCTCCGAGATGTAGTAAAGAAAAATGTATGTTTCTTCTCAGGTGGAGAAGTTATGTGTGGAGTTGACGTCTGCAGGTAGAAAGGACCCACTAAAGCATAAAGAAAGGTAGCTTCTATTTCTGTACAGTAGTTGGGGTGTTGTGTGTTGTTTATTATTTTGGCTTTGGCTGGCCTGATGAAATTGGTGGACTCACTATATATCCTCTTCTACAATATACTGTATATTATAAACAAGAAAGTATTGCCAGCATCCTTTATTCATTCCGCATCTTCCCATCACATGTTCTCTGTTATTGTCCCCAACCCTAGACTGAGACATAACAAATTATCTGTATGACTTCCTTGCAAACAAGAGAGACCTGATCTTGTGGAGTTTTTGGGTGATGACAAATGGCTTTTTTCACTGAGACAAATAAGCTCAACAAGGCTATGGACGGGTCAAGCACGGACACCGTTATCCAGCATGAACGAGTCGAGGCTTTCAAAAGAAAACTATAATTGGTGGAAAAACTGAAGCCTTTGGGATCAGGGGCATGTTTGAGCAAACACATGTATTCATGGCAGAAAGAAAGCTTGATTTCAGCACAATTAAACATCAAATAACTGTGCCTCTCTGTAAAATGTTGGATGAACTGACAGATATTTCCCTGCACTTACAGAGGATCAAACGGCTTCTTATATGTGGATTAAATATACCTTTACCGAGAAATCCCATTGGACAAATTCTGACTTGAGACTGCTAGAAAGTATAGAGTATGTCACAATGCTGCCATGAAAATGTTGATACCTTTCAGCACAACTTGTGTGTGAGGATGGGTTTTCAGCCATGACTGCCTTCAAAATTAAATACAGGCCCAGAATGACTGTGTGAGCAAACGTTTGGCGGAATTGAGAGCTGTCAGCCAATAAGACATGAGTATTTCCACATATTTTCCTGTAAACCTTGTCTGATTGGTCTCGCCTCCATTCATTGAGGATATACAATTACAACACCGCAGTCTTCTTTTACTGACATTCAGTTACATAGTGACAAAACGCTCCAAGTGCAGAATTAATCGGGGCTAAAGAAAAAAATCTTCGCGGCTACAGTCCCCAATACCCAGGCTGGGTTACGCCCCTGGCAGCCGTGCAAAACGTGATTCATTTTAAAAATGCATTTTACTTAAAATTGTTTTCTCAACAATACACTTGTACTACTTTGTAACGTGTTATACCCAACTCTGTTCATCACACCACCCCATCACTCAGTACTTTGCTATAACAGCACCACACACAGTAGTTTTTACTACTTATTTATTTCCCTAGACATTGTGAAAACACCATGCTAAACACAACCGGCAGCATAAAAGAATGTGATGATGTCTTGAAGACTGTCCCATATGCTCTATTTAGCATGCAGCCAAACCATTCAGCACTTGCGCATTACAATATTCAGACCTTAGATATAAGTACAGACTTGAGTGCTATTCAGAAGTTATGTGGGAGTTACACATGTAAGGTGAAGTTTGTCTGAATCAAAGGCATGGATCAGTTACACATGATTCAGCAATGTATTTAAACTCATATTTCCTGCATATCAGCTTAAGCAAGGATCAGTATTTCATTCAGTGCCTAAGTCTGGAGGACTGCAAAGCTTAGGTTACTATTCACGAGAGGGTCTTCCTGTCCTCTGCTATTTTTATTCAAACAGAATACACAGAGAGGAGATGGTGCAGACATGGAGAGAGGGAACCTAGGCTTGTGTGGGTTCTCAAGCCAGTGCTGATGATCTCAGTGATGGTTGAAGGTGAGAGTGTGCCCAATTACCGTGAAGGCACCAACATGCTCTCATGTTTATCAGTTTTAAGCATGAGGGACTCCACCATCATCATCCTCATCATAATCATCATCATAATCATCATGCAAAACTATTCAGACCAAGGCAGTGGAGGCGGGATGGAATGGCAGCAGTGTAGGTACAGAAATAAACAGCATGCAATTACCAGTGGAGTCAGACAAGGTGAAAATGGCAGATGGTCCCTTAACCGAGACCAAGCACTGCTGCGTGAGTGGATTTTCAACGCAGGCCTGTGGGAGAAAATAAACGTGCTGCTTTTGTTTCATTGCTTTCCCACTGCGCTCAGCTGGGTTGCCATCATTTTCTTTTAGACTCCCTGAATGCATTTTTTTTTTGGCTTCTCTTGTTTGCATCTGAGGATGCTTTGCCATTTCAGCTCTGGTTTAAAGTTCTGCACTGGAGCCACATGTCTTACAGAGTACAATTTAACCCATCTGAAGCCTTCCAGGACAAGATTTCCCGGCACTGATTAAAAACAATCTTGGGCAAAATTACACAGTCAGTGAAGATTCCACACAGAAAAACTATTTAAATCCAGGATACTGGTCAATCACTGTCTGGAAGGCTAGTTGTACAGTAAATAAAATATAAGATGGGTTTACTCATGAGACAATTATCAAACATGCTAATATTTTCCAGTCTTACGATCACTGTTAACTGAAGGGAAAATACACCAAAGAGTTTCATTACAAAATACATTTTGTAAATGTTAATTTTGAGACATAAATCGTCCAGAGTAAATTTTTTTACCCCCTTTAGCAGTCAGTTGTTCCACATGGTTTGTCTCTAGCATTCACCAACCTGTTTGTGTTCGCAAATTACTTTAACATTGTCACAATATTAACGTAATGGAGGTTAGGATGGATGCAAGTGCAGATAAGAGCTTTTAATAAAGAGAGACAGGCAGATAAATCGAAATCATGAGACAATGGCATGGTCAAAATCGAGCAATGTTTCAGGCGATCAGCAAACTGGCATAAACGAGGTAAGGCAAGAATCAAAGAACATGAAATAAAATGAGGAACAGGGTACAAACGTTTGGTACAGTGATAACACTTAATACTTCACAAAATCATTGTGTTCAAACAGTCTCTTTATACTGTGGTTGTGAGTGCTGTGAATTTGATGCAGGTGTGCGTGATTAGAATGAATGTGAGTGTTTCTGGGAATTGCAGTCCATGGCGGCCATGTTTATAGGCCGCAGTGCAGGATGGGACAGGTAGTCACTGGTTTGCAGTGATATGACAAACATTCCTAATGCTTGAAAACTAACAATAACCAAGAATCTTGGAAAGCTCAAATCTAAATACACTACTGTATATGGACAAAACTTTGTACACACCTGACCATATGTGGGTCTTCCCCAAACTGTTGCCACGAAATTGGATGCTCACAAATGTAACGGATGTATTCTGTATTATTACAATTTCACTTCATAGGGGTCAAGCTCAAACATGTTTCAGCATGACAGTGCCCCTGTGCACAAAGCAAGCTCCATGAAGACATGGTTTGCCAACGTTGGTGTGGAAGAAATCGATTGGCCAGCACAAAGTCCTCACGTCAACCACACTGAACACCTTTGGGATTAACTGGAATGCATATTGTGCTCCACAAATGTTTATCCATAGTCTGTGGGTTATCATTCTGTGTTTGGGAGTTGTTAAATACAAGTAGTGAGTGCAAATTAACAAAAACATTTAGTACCAGTACTAAGATATTTTCTAACTGTTTTTGGTTTTATTTAATATTCTAAATCTAGCTTTTCCAGTATCAAGATACTTTTCAAAAAGTAGCAGTGTATCCTTTGTTCTTGTTCTTGATTAGCTAGCTGCTTAATTTACGAGGGTGATCAAGAGTGGTAGCATTAGTGTCAGATCCATGAAGTCAGTTTCCCAGAACACACCACGGCAGACATGACAATGGCCATACAGACATGACCAACATACAGACATGGCCACCTTGGACTATGCTTCCCAGAAACCGTCACTCAATACTTTCTCGATCACCAAACTCCACCTGTTAGCTAGTTAGATATTTCCAGAAAGAAACTGAAACCAAAGTAGTGAGTGAGTGAGACTGTATCTGTATCATACAGTTATAAGTAATGTTAACTGCTTCTTACTCAGTGGGGTTTTCAAATAGAAAAGTAAAATTAAAGTAGAATCTGTTAAAGCATGTCCTGTACATTTTTATTTAGTGCAATAAATTAACTGTAGAATAAAAGGAAAGTGTCACAGTTTTTTTCTTTAATTTGACGAAGTAGCTTCTGTGTAGTTAACTCCGTTTTCTTAATAATTTCTACTTAGGAGCTAAAAATTTTATCATAACTATTTAAAATCATGATTTGCTTGATGAGTTTAAGTGTAATTTAGCTTCCCCGACACCATCATTATCAATACTATTATATCTTCTTTTTGTGCTCATGAATGTTTCTTTTATTCTCCCATTCTCCTCACATGACGAAGTCTCTATTTGATAAAACCTGAAACCTTTACAAGGATGGATGGAAGGAAGGACAGCTTGATATCGTCCTATCAGAAGGTGTAGAAGCAGATATCTGACAGCTCGTAAGTCTCTATCAAACAGAACAGGAGGCAGCGGGGGACTCTCTGTTCGTCTGTCCCCTGCTGAGACTTTGGAAACAAAAAGCCCCTTTGCTCTTTCAAATCTGTGTGATGGCAGTGCGGCAGGCCAGAGAACGATCCCATACAGAGAATGTTAATGTGTGGCGAAACAGACATCCCACTGGACCGTGGAGCACCGAGCTGCTCCAGAAGGTCATCTCCACAGAGGATGGACGCTAAACACTCCAACACACACTCCATAACAGGCTGCCCTGTTGTTGTGTTACATTTTAATGCTTTCTCTCTTTTTTCATGAAAATACTGCATGACATTTATTTGCTTTGAGCCCAAAGCAATGCCCTGAAATGAGTTTTCTAATTGTCATATTTTTATTGCCGCATTCTTAGAAAAAGTATTTTATGGGGCTACACTTTGTGTCTATTTGCTCGTAGAGTTGAGATCATAGCACACGGTAGAAGGCCAGAGTTATGAGTTCATCCATGCAAATCAAAGTGGCTCTGAATGGGCGTGCATCAAAGGCCGTAGATGGGAATGTGGGTGTGACTTTGAATCCATATATGGAACAAAGCTTATATGTGTGTATCACATATTCTGCCCTTTTGTTTTAACAACATGAAGTATGCATTGACTGATACTACCCACGTGATCAACCAGCAGAGTTTAAAAGACAAAATGGAGTAAAGTCTTTTCAATCCTGTGGCTATATCTTGCTCCGAAAAGCTCAATATGTTGTAGTTTCAACACTCGCTCTCAACCTTTGACAGCACTGTCTATTTTGATTGCACTCGTCAAGTGTAACATCCTCTCTAAATATCATCAGTTTAACTTGACTACGATCTATTTACTGGACCACCATGACTTCAAATGTTCAAATGACTTCGTCTGAACCATAAGAGAGCTTTCACAATTCTGTGCCCTGTCTTCATGCCCATGTCAGTAATACATTTTTGACATATGTCCAAAATGATTTTAAAAAAAAAATCTCACATTGGGACAGCAATAAAATTACAACAGGAGACGTTTTTTCTTTTTCATATTTTCTATGAATCCGGATGTCACGCGGTCGTATGATCATGCTCCATTCACAAAACCGAGTCCAGGTGGTCGAAGAAGTATTGGAATGGAGAAGAGACACTGGCTCTTATTTCACTTTAGGCTTAACTAAACTTCCAGCAAAAATACAATAAAATAATAATCATAAGGTACAGTATACAAGAAGCATCCATTTTTTGTTTCGCAACTCTGGAAGTGTTTAATATCTGGTGTGAGGGTCACTGATACACACTCTACGAGATTAAATATGGCAAGTAGCAGAAGTCAAACTTCTTTTTTTCCAATGCGAGGTGACATCTGCATAGAAAACCATGGACATATGCATATGGATGATCAGAAGACCACAGAGTTGAGGTGAAAAACAGGTAATTCAGCCTGTTATTTTCTCAGAGGAGGCTAAAAACATTGACATGGCTGATCTGTACAGTAATAAAGTTATAGTGGAGCATCTGTAAAATTGGAAATTACCACAGGACCTCATGTAAATTGAATCCCATCCAGATAGGACTTATGACTTCTTAAAACACCGTGTGGTGCTGTTATATTAAATACTGAGCGGTGTGATGAAGTGGAGTTACTTTTACTACAGCATGTCCCACAGTGTTTTATTCCTCTTATACCACAGCAATTTGCCGAGAACCACATCACTGTAACCGACAAAGCTTTGATCTATTTTTAGTTGCATTTACTTTACACAAAACAAGTTGTTTTGTTCCTGTTATCACCTATGCTATAGCAGCTATAAACAGTCATTCCCTCCCCAACGTCGCTATTTTCTCTATTGTCATGTTACCAAAAAAAAGCAAAGTATAACCTCCTTTATCCTGAAGGTTTTCCCATGTTGGAAAACTTCAAGTTATAGCTGTACCTCTGTCTGTTACAATGGCTAGACACTGGAGAGTCCTTCCATAAATGCTGAATAAACTCCTCCTCCTCGTTAATTAGCTGATACTATAGAAACAATGACATGCAGTAATTACAACAAGTGCATTAATATAAATGCATGATTTGCAGCCATTACTACATCATCGCTGTGCAGTGATAGAAAATATTGACCAACCAGAATTCCTGTAAGAATTGAACAGCTCTGTTGGATAAATTCCTACATAGGTGCCAGAAATACAGAATGCATTAAAGTCTCTGACATCATGCAGACAATTCACTTAAAAATCAATTCGTAGCATTATCGTTCTTTAGTACACAGAGCTTCCTCAGATGCTACTCGGTTCTCCTGTGTATTTCAGTGTGTATTCAATTCGCCCTCAAATTGTAGTTTATTTATAAGCACACTTCTGCGATATGACAACCTGTAAATTTGTTACTGCATGTTTAGGCTTGTTTGTTTGTATGCTACCTGTCAGCCACTCACTGCTTGATGGGAAAATTATTGCCAATGGCATTTTGATATGATAAGCAGCTGCTTCTGGTGAGGTGTGTGTGTGTGTGTGTGTGTGTGTGTGTGTGTGTGTGTGTGTGTGTGTGTGTGTGTGTGTGTGTGTGTGTGTGTGTGTCTCTGTGTGTATGTGTGTGTGCAGATTGTTATTGGTAGGTGGGAATAGAGAAGGGGCAGATTCAGGCTTTGACTCCCGAGGATAATCATTACTAAGCCCCTCCTGGAGGCTGGAGCAATGCCACATGGCATGGCTGGATCATAACAGGCTGGTTCATGTGGGCATTTTGGCATTAGAAAGTGTAATGATGTGTATTGCTGGTTTCTTGCAAGTGTCATTTATGTAGGCGTTATCACAAAGTGCATCATATACCCAAGAACAATCAAAGTACGGATTATTTTTTATTCATTTTTCTAACCTTTAACATCCTATAGTGCTAAATGTTAGCAAGACAATTTTAGCATTATGTTATAGCTAGCTATAGCTAATCAGTGTCAATGACTAATGCCCTGCCCCAGACCATCCCCATTGGAAGATGCATGGTTATGACATACTTTTTATTAGTGCATTGTTCACACTGAAATCAAGATTTTTTTCGGACAAATACCAAAATACCCTAAGAGACTTTCATTTAAAAAAAAATATCATGTTGGTGACCAATTGCCATCAGTTCCTCCCAAAGCATCTCTAAATTCTGTCAAAATGTTCAAACACTGCACAAATTTAACAGGACTGACGTTAATTAGAATGCTACCTTGCTAATCCGCCATCTCCAACATCTAATCACAATCCACCATCTCCAACAACCAATCACCATCCACCAGCTCTACTACTCAGTCATAATCAGCCATATGTATTATCAGCCTCACCACTAGCAAATCAGAATCCACCATCTCTAACCACAACTAACCACAATCCACCATATTATCACCTTCTCCACCAACCAATCATAATTCACCAGCTCCACTAACCAATCATAATGGAACGTATTATCACTACCTCCACTATCCAATCATTATCTACTTTAATAATAATAATATGTATGGGGGAAATCTCCTCAACCACCTCCAGTGTGTAGGATCCACCTGGATGATCTAACGGCAGCCATAGTGCACCAGAACGCCCACCACACACCAGCCATTGGTGGAGAGGAGAGGAAAATGATGTAGCCAATTCAGGGATTTTAATGACCACGGAGACCTCGGTTTAACGTGTCACCTGAAAGTCTGTGCTGTTTTTACAGTGTAGTGTCCCCGTCACTATACTGGTGCATTAGGCCCCACTCAGACCACAGGGTGAGCACCCCCTGCTGGCCTTATTAATACAACTTCAAGCAGCAACCTTAGTTTTCCCCAGGACGTCTACCACCTAGGTACTGGCACACTCAACCTTGCTTAGCTTCAGTGGGAAACCAGGAGAGAGCTGCAGGGTGATTTGGCTCTGGCAACTCCAGGGAGTAATCATTAAACAGTCATGTGAAAAAATAAGTACACCCCATGGAAATTGTTGGCTTTTTTGACATATTTGGACAAGCAAGCATTTGATCCTCTTTGAAACAGTGGCTATTAACAAAGTGGCTACACTCTATCAAATGACACATAAAATTGACATTTTATAGTGTTTTTTAACATTATATATTAAAATCCATAAAATAGCCAACAATTTCCATGGGGTGTACTTATTTTTTCATATGACTGTATACCTTTATATCATCATCTCCACTAACCATTCACAATTCACCATCTCCACTAACCAATCATAATCCACCATCTCCACTAGCCAATCACAATCCACCATCTCCACTAACCAATCATAATCCACCATCTCCACTAACCAATCATAATCCACATCTCCACTATCCAATCATAATCCACCATCTCCACTAACCAATCATAATCCACATCTCCACTAACCAATCATAAGCCACATCTCCACTAACCAATCATAATCCACCATCTCCACTAACCAATCACAATCCACCATCTCCACTAACCAATCATAATCCACCATCTCCACTAATCAATCATAATCCACATCTCCACTAACAATTCACAATCCACCATCTCCACTAACCATTCCCAATCCACCATCTCCACTAACCAATCATAATCCACCATCTCCACTAACCAATCATAATCCACCATCTCCACTAAACAATCATAATCCACCATCTCCACTAAACAATCATAATCCACCATCTCCATTAACCAGTCATACTCCACCATCTCCACTAAACAATCATAATCCACCATCTCCATTAACCAGTCATACTCCACCATCTCCACTAACCAATCATAATCCACCATCTCAACAACCTCCACCAAATAAATCGGTTATATTTTAATTATCATCAACATTTCCCCATCTGATCCATGTCTGAGTGCTTCTCTGCATGGTTCAATTTGCCACGCTGCCTCCTTAGATGGAGTAATTGTCTAGCTGACTGGTCAACTGCTGCCATGCTGGTTTTCCCATTCAGTCCATTGTGCTAACAATGCTAACTGATTAGTGTGGTGCAGACTGAGGGAATATAAGATGCATGGCTGAAAACTACTTCATAGCAAATCACTGTGCTGGGCGAGTTTAGAGTGGCAGAAACATGAGATAGAAAATGAAACAAAAAAAACAGCAAAGCTCTATATACAGTATGACGGAGAGAGATTCTGGGGCATGCAAAAAGATAAAGAATTATTCATGTGCAGAAAAAAGGATTGGATGCATTCATAAGTGCTGCATGAGGAAAGTATTTTACAGTTGTCAAGGCTTACTATCTGAATTGTAAAGAAGTGCACTGATGTTATCTGATCACACTCACACATACACACACACTCCATACATAAATATACAATTATAAAACACTCGCACATACACACAAACTCCATACATACATTTGCACTTATAAAAAAAACTCACACATACACACACACTCCATACATACATATACACTTATAAAACACTCACACATACACACCCTCTCCATACATACATATACACTTATAAAACACTCACACATACACACACTCTCCATACATACATATACACTCATATTTTTATAGCCAGCATGTACATTTCAGCATGACATATCAGGCTGTCAGACATTGGCACTGAATTCCTTGCTTGAGCCAATATCATGCACGATTAAACTTGGATTAAGACAAAGATCAGAACTGTGCATAGTTCAGCTTTGTTTTAGGCAAACTCTGCCCTGCATGCAAAACGTCTTAATTCTGGGGTTGTGTCTGATGTCTGAATACTTATGTGAGCAATTTCAGTATTAAGACCTGAGAATCTCTAGTGGGCCCTGTCTGTAACACAAAGCAGAAACCACACAGATCTTCTAGGCCATCTGTTGAGAATCAACCACCACCCAAATCATATCTGCTCTGTGGTGCGCCCGTGTTGGTCTACTTCCATTGATGGACAGGATAGCGAGGTGCCAATGAACAGTGCTGTGCAACAGCAGTAAGAACACACTTTTATTTGACTTGAACAACTTTCATCAAGTCGAGCCTCCTAGTGCCAAGTGTCTTTGGCACAGTAGGAGTGGAGCCACATACACACACACTCCCTGGTGATGCTTCATGTAGCAGTTAGACAGCTGTCATTACTTTACTTGCTTCCATTTGCAGGACCCCCCGCTGTACCCTCTCCCTCAGCCTCGCTTCCGATCAGCAAACACATCTTGCCACAATTCCCGTCCCGCACCGGTGTGATGTGAGCCGCGGATGTGTGCTTTACGTTCGCCATCTGAGTTCATCATCATTCTCCCTGCCACCGTGTTGCTGCCACGCTGTTGCTGTCTTCAAGCTCACTACATACTCGTGCACATCATCTAATCGATAACGTGTGTCTGAGTAGCACCGCAAACCCACACACTATCCATGAAGCGTGCTTAACATGGTGCTTTATTGGAGATTTCATTTCAAAAGGCTGTCCTGCTTACTGTATATTGGACGATTGTCTTGTCAGCTCAAATGGCATGATTCCTGCTGTGCTGAAGTGATCAAGCATGCACGTCTAACATCATTCTCTGGTGCCTCGTGGTACTCTTCAACACATTTTCCTCAATCTGCAGAGTAAAATGTCAATAACCATATCTGAAAGAAAGTATAAGAGAGTGGTGAAAAAAGAGTTCATAGGAAGAAGTTAATGCCGCAAAGAAATCTAACCCCTGGGGTTAGACTCATGTTTCGCTGGGATTTTGTCGGCATCGATCGGCTCTGAGGGTCTCCCCGGTTTAAGGCGCCATAGCGGAACAAATAGGCTCTTGGTCACTAAGGAAATCGCAGCGCTGATGGCTTAGAGATGACCAGTGATAGACTGCAGCCCTCAAGGGCCAAAACAGACTGGTTTGATAGGTCAGTACACAGAGGAAGAGCCGTCCATCGATTCCTGAACCTGCCAACCCTGAAGAGAAGTAATGCATAGTCCTTCTGGAGATGGTGGGGTAGTAAAAATGCATTAAACAGTAGAACCACAGTAGGAACCGTTTCAATATCATTTCAATGTAGTCCTTTTTTCATATTGTCTCTCATGGAATCTTATGAAATGCTGTGAATTGGCTGACATTTTCATTGGTTGTCAGCTTGTCATGTAATAGCGGGGATGACGGATGAAACTGCAGCTAAAGTTTAATGAGTTTTAAGGCAGGCGGACAAATCCAAATTGCAGTGCAGAATCAAAAACCGGCACAGAGTCAGGCGATGAACAAACAGGTTAAATTAGGCTAGGCTTACACTGAAGCACGGTAAACAATTGTTTAAATATACAAATTAAAGTGTAACACGGAATAGCTGAGACTATGATGACACATAAGGGAAACAACCAATCACAATACGGGGAGGAGACAGGACAGAAACCATAACGAAAGCACATGTGGAAACATAAACAAAACATGACAACCCAAAAGCGCTCGCTGTCACGCTTCAAGCAGTTCACGTGTTCTCAAAGCTCTGGGATTCAGTGCAAGGGGAAACCCGTGACACTCCTGTTCACACTGTTTGTAGCTTTGACACTTTATTGTAGACTCAGTGAATCTTTCTCAAAATGTCCATATTGACCATTCTGCCCAAAAACTTTCTATGACTGAAATTTCAGTGCATTCTACAGTATAGTATGTTCTGATTGGTCAGAAAGTGTTGATTAATTTTCATCTGACAATAGTGAAGCTGGAAACCACAGGATTACTGTATATCAATACACTCATTCCAATATGTTATTGTTTCTATAGGAAAAACTCATTTACAGGGACTTGTATGACGGACGCTCTATATAAACAGAGTAAAAAATGTGTTATTATTGATATGGTGATGTTTACGGGAAGGACATGCTTATTTAACATTTATATAAGGAGTCTCCAATGTCAGCACAGTCAAAGGTAAAGCTATAACATTGGATATAGGAAAGATTTGACATTTTGCAGTTTTGCTGTAACATGACAAGATGCATGTTTTTTTTGTTTGTTTTGTTTTTTTGTTTGTTTTTACTTCACAGAAGAGAAAAATGAGAAGCTGGTGAGGGAACAATTTTTTATAGCTGCTATAATATTAAGTGATAACAGGATCTAACTGTTTTTTGTTGTTTGTTTGTCTGTTTTACAGATGTTAAATGTATATGAAATGTAACTATAAACAGTTGAAATGTCTATAAAATCTTGATATGTCATTGATTAATAAATGACAAATTGTTATTGTTGACATGTCGTATAAAAGGAATAAAACACTTTGGGTGGTACCAGTAATGCTACATGACTACATATCAGCACATCTTTCAGGTAGGAAAATCAGTTTAAGAAAAGAGGACCAGACAAAAGATTACCAGTGTACTGGATATTACAATGATATTAAAATGCCAACCTCCTATGCAAAATGCCAAGCACTTGGCCCTCAGCATCATTACTGACGAGAAGCTAAAGATCCACGGAATCATATTTCTTTGGTTGAGGAAACAGCTGTAATAGGACTATCAGTGAACGGATGTGTCTTAGAGACGGGCGATAAATCACCAGCTCCTTTTAACAGATAATAGCCTCCAGAGAGAATGGAGGATGAACGAATGTCCCTGAGTTTTTCCCCAGTGAATGGAGTCATAGCCCATCATTTAAATACCTCAATAAATGCATCAATAACTTTTCAGTAACTGGAGAAATCAGATGTAATTTATGGTGTAATCTAACTTGAGTGATAAATTGGCTGTCACCATGTTGTTACCCCCGTTTCCCGTTCACAAAAAACCGAATTCTTTATGAGTGCTTGTGTCAACATGGCGAATACCGTCGTCTTCGCAGCCCCACCCCTGCAGGCTTCCCACCATCACAAACATCCTCAAGCAGCACCAGATCCCATTTTATGTGACAGCTCTTTAATACGGCGCATGATCTGCACAGTCACATCATCACTTCTCCTTCCTGAACGCTCCCGAGAGCACACTCGTGCAGGGAGAAGAATGACTCTCATTCACGCTCTTCAATTAAAAGTGTAAAAGCGAAGTAGCCTTTAGTCCGATTATGGCAGATTTGCTGGAGGAGGATAAATGTCACAAGGTTTCTGAAAGGACAAAAGTTTTCAATAGAGGATTTGTACATACTTATCTGCTAAAGTCTTGCTTTCTCTCGTTTATATTTCTTTCTTCCATTTCTTACTCCTTTTCAATCTTTTCACATATTTAGTCCCCAGAATGGCTTCTTCCTTCCTTTATTCAGTCTCTTTTTTCTCAGCCTTTTCCTTTCTTCTTTCCTTCCTTCACACTCATTCTCTTGGATTCTCACTTTTCTTTCTTTATTTTTTTTGTTGCTCAAATTGTTTCTTACTTCTTTCAAAATAGTGCACCTTCCTTCCTTCCTTCCTTCCTTCCTATTTCTTTATTATCAGACTGCTCCTTCCTTCTTTCCATTAGCTTCTTTGTTCTTCCTTCCTTCATACCCTATCCAATTATTATCTTTTTCTTCCTTATTTCTCTCCTATTCTTTCATCTTAGTGTTTAGTTTCTTTTTTTGTTTTCCTGAATTGGCCCTCCCTTTAATATTTCTCATTTCCCCCCATTATTTACATGGGTTTCTTCCATTATTTATTTCCTCTGTCATCTTGCCTTTCTTTATTCATTCTTCATTTCACCCCCCCCCCCCTTTTCTTGCGTTCTCTATTTATGTTGATCCAATCATTATTCTTGGTTGTCTTCCTCAGATATTTTTCTTCATTCTTTCCTTTAGTTTTTTCCTTCAGTTACTGACTGTAACTTTGATATTCATACACTGCACTGTATTGTAGTTTTTAGTGAGGAAAAAAAGAGACATGCACATAGAAGGAACTGCACTCCTCTGTGAATAGTGTGCACCTTTTCAAAATGGATCCCCCCCCTTCCTTCCTGACTTTCTCTCCACGCCCCTACTGCCACTTTGCCCTACAATTTTTGGGCTTTAGGTTACATTAAAATGTGACAAAGAAACATCAGAGTGACAGGTGATACATATTTTGCAGATTTTCCATGTGTGTTGATTATACGTTGTGTGTTTTAAAGCACAGTTCCTGAATGACTCAGACAGATGTGTATTTGTAGTTGCATGTTGAGGGCATCAGTCAGCGTGACAGGAGCAATAGAGAGCGGAAAGAAATAACAGGCTGTCAAAGTGCAAAGGAACAAAGAACACAATCTGCACTTGCCACTTGAAATAGGAGATGGGCTCCAAATAAATTGACTAGACCAAAGGAGAAGATTTGTCCAAATATTGTTGTTGTTCTTGTTGTTTGTTTTTTTTTTTACAGAGAAGTTCCAGTGCTCTATTCCAGTCCTTTACACATCTGTTTGTTCATTTTGTTCTGCTGTTTCTGACAGACAGCTGAAATCTCCTGTGCTAATCCCTTAACCATCCAGTTTTCATCTGATGTGATTAAAAGAGAAGGAGATTCTGCTCTAAATCTGTTTCAGACATTTTAATCACATTAAATGCATTCTGCTGTGTGTGGCTCAAAATGATAAAATGATAGAAAAATACAGTGTATACAATTTCTCCTTTTTAACCTTGTTACTATCATGCTACTTCCTGATTTAACCTGTTTACTATAATGCTAGTTTATGAGTTATTTTAATGCTAGCTCTTGATTTAGCTTGTTTATTATAATGCTAGGTCAGGTGTTAGCTTGTTTACTATGCTAGTTCATGAGCTAGCCTGTGTAATACAATGCGATTTCATATGTTAGCCTGCTTCCTATACTGCTAGTCTGAGTTAGTTATTTTATATAAGCCAGATGTCTTATTTCACTTAAGGGGAAATATGCTACTCCTCAGTCTTATAATTTCTGGAGTGCTGAAGTGGCACGTTTTCTCTATTTGAAGGATTGTATTGTATTGTGTCATTATATGGATCCTCATATAAAGATATGTTTCTTCACCATTTTTTTTCTAAGGTCACTGTGTGATCTTAAATGCATTCTGCTCTATGTGGTTCAAAATGATAGAAAAATACAGTGTATACAATTTCTCCCTTTTAGTCTGTATACTATCATGCTACTTCCTGATTTAACCTGTTTACTTTAATGCTAGTTTATGAGTTATTTTAATGCTAGCTCTTGATTTAGCTTGTTTATTATAATGCTAGGTCAGGTGTTAGTTTGTTTACTATGCTAGTTCATGAGCTAGCCTGTGTAATACAATGCGATTTCATATGTTAGCCTGCTTCCTATATCTTCTAGTTTAAGTTAGTTAGTTTACTATAACATGAGTTCATGTGTTAGCCTGTGCATAAGGAAAGAAACAAGGTGCCATACATAGTTTGAATAAAATGTGTTTCATCCAGACAGAACTAAAAATAAATAAATAAACAACAGGGACTTTTTGAGATTAGTGTATGAGCTCCAAGATGCTTTATCTTTGTCCTGTCAAGAAAGCTGTTACAAGCTAGTAGTATACACATGGCAAAAACTGTGGATAAAATACAGACTAGATTAGATACAGACTGGAAGCTTCTGGAATATTGATTTTTCTCTACTCAATATTCCTGGTGTGCCATTAGTGGGTAATAAATGATAGTGGTAGTGAAGTAAAAATGGAGAGAGGTCATATTTTCCTCACGGTGTCTCTGCAATTGGTTGAATATTTCTGACTAGTGTAGTTGAAAAGGATTAAATAGATTAATCCGCTAAAGTGGCCAAGTCAAACAAAGAACATCCTCAGAACAGCCCAGTATAAAAGCAGATTGGTTTCAGGCTGATGTAAAAGTATTCAAATGCTACATCGATTTTAAACATGGTTGCATGAAAGTGTTGAAACCCAATTGACAACACCAATTAATCGATAGCTTAGAGCAGTACGTCCAAAATGTGGACCAAAATAAAAATTTTATAGCCCGTAGTAAGCGAGCTACTTTCAAAAATGCTGTTAGATAAATTTAGCCCTATTGTAAAAATCTATTTAGAATCTATCTTCTATTTAAAATCAATTACATTTATTTAATAGATATACTAAGGAATTTATTGAAGGATTTCATGCTTCAGCATGCAAATTGTTTTGATTGAACAGCAGGTCTGTATGCTGGAAGATTGTGATTAGACAGTACAGCTTGAGTATGTACTGTACAGTGTGTTTGCATTATTCATGTATTTGACTCAACCATAAACATCTCGCTAACATAGCAGTCCTGAAAACAATGAGCTTTACAGAATGTGTTCTGATCTGCTTTTCCCCTGCAGCACCTGGCATTGATCTTCAAGAGGACGTGCTGGTTCTGGTCAGTGACCTCTGACCCCTCTTCTCCTCACAGAACACGTTTGCTTGTTCATTATTCTCACTCACAGCCTTTACTCAATACTGTTTCACTGCTTCCTCTTAAAAAAATCAATGGTTTTCGTCTTCCTCCATGTTCACCACTTACCTTTAACCCTGGACTGATTTGTGAGCAAAGAGTCTGGTCACAGGGACTTGTATAGTGAACAGTACACATAAACAGATATTTTAAAAAACATGTGTAATTGTTGATACATTTATTTAACGTTTAAGGAAGGAGACTCCAGTGTCAGCATTTTGGAACAGTCAGAAGTAAAGCTGTAACTTTATGTTTTATGGCATGCACTGAATATATTGGAGTAAGACCAGACTAGCCACAGTTCACCAGGAAATGGATTTAAGTTCTTTTTTTCCCCAGCATTTTAAACAAATCCCCTAAGTCTTGTGTTTTAGTTGCATTATTTGCTTTACATTTTAGGGCTGTCTCACTCTCTGCCTCATAATTCAGTATTATAGCTTTCTGCATGCTCTTAGCCAGATGTCTTATTTTACTTAAGGGGAAATATGCTACCCCTCAATCTTATGATTTCTGGCCTGCTGAAGTGGCACGTTTTCTCTATTTGGAGGATTGTATTGTATTGTATCATCATATGGATACTCATATAAAGATACGTTTCTTCACCATTTTTTGGTGTCACTGTGTGTACACTGTGTGTACATATATATATATATATATATATATATATATATATATATATATATATATATATATATATATATATATAAATATAAAATATTGTTTTGCAGTATACCAGCATTTGAAAAATCTGCCCAAATCAAGCAAGAAATTAGAGAAAATGTGAGTTAGGTGTGCGTTAAGTGAGGTGAGATGAAAATGGTTTGACATGGAACTGGGGAAGAAGATATCTGCACTGACCCCAGTTGACCATGGACACCAACCACCTCACACAAGGGATGTGCTGTGTTTAATTGTGTCTTGGCGACTGTTAATCATAAGTCTCAAGTGCTGCAGCTTTCTTCAATCTTTCACCACCTTCCACAATTCTGTCCTAAAAATGCCAGAGGGCATGTGCCAAAAGACAACCTGATGTATTCAAGAAGTAGCCTGATGATGGCATTCACCACACTAGAGAGTATACCGCTCATAGCAGGTTGAAACATACCAAATCAGTCACTTATTTTTCTTTGAAATGTGCCAGTAGCAAGAAATCCCAGCACTGACAAAACTTGGGCACTTGGGGAGAAACCTGGGGAGAAAAGTATATCTACATTAAACCCAGGTGTTCATGGACACCAGGCACCTCACTCAGGGAACATGCTGTGTCTAATATACTGCAGGTAATTTAATATAAGTCAATTTATCTAATACTTCACATTGAGATTATTCTATAACCAGATTATTTCTAGATGAATTTCAAGTTTGAAATAGTTTTATGTTATTGGCATTTTTCTTATATAACTTTGCTTGTTTTTAAGCAAAATGATGTATTTGTATTTTAAAAAATTATATACCAGTAAAGACTATTTTAAGCTGATAAAAAAAAATTAAAATAGCATTTAAGAAATACATGCCTGTAGGTATAAAGAGTCATTTTATATTTGTGTTATAGTAATGTCATAATCAGAAAAATCAGATAAATTCACCTGTATTCGAGATATTTTTTGTGAATATTTAGTATACTCACATAAGACTCATAACCGTATTATTACTAGTATATCTAAAAGTAAACTGTTAGGTCAATTCTCTCCAAATGTACACTTGTGTAAACTTAAATAAATATTTCATTCATCCATCCATTATCCTTACTGGGTCGTGGGGAACCTGGAGCCTTTCCACACCCTGGACGGGGTGCCGATCCATTGCAAGGCGTAAACATTTCATTATTTTATTATTAATGTATTAATTAATGTGCTGAATTAAATGCTTAATCTTTGGTAGACCAAGTGATGTCATTTCCTGGACTGATGAGTGTCACGATTCCCCCTTGAAGCAGCATGCTCTAAGCGCGAATGCGCGAGCACCTGCTTTTCCGTTGTTGACCGTAGTCACATCTGGACACGTGTGTTTTGTTTGTGTTTCTATCATGTCTCCTCCCTGTTCTGTCATTGGCTGGGATTTCACGTGGGTCTGTATTGCTCTCAGCTGCTAGCAGTTTAGACGCTGATTATGTCCGCATATATACCGCCCGCCTCCCAGCACACAACGCGGAAGATTAATACTTTAGAGCTAGTTTAACGCGTATCACAGTCACAGTCACAGTCACGGTCCATGTTTAGAGTTAGTTCGCGCTGGATTATCCGCTTCCAGCCCCTCGTCATAGTTTGTTTCTTGTTTTGTTTATTGACCTAGATTCCTGCCTTGCCTGGTGTATGCCTGTTTGCCAATTGCCTGACCTCTTGCATGTTTGTGGATTACGTTTTGGATCACGTTTTGGATTTGTCTGCCTGTCTGTCTTTCAAATAAACAACTGTTCATCCTGCACTTGCATCCGTCCTACCTCTGCTCCGTCACGATTTGTGACAGAATCTTCCGCCAAAACATGGATGCAGCAGGAGAACGGAGGAGACGCAGAACCCGGAGGTCGACGCCAACCGTCCCCGCTATGGACTCCATCCACTTCCTACAATGGACATTTATGGAGCTTCCTGATCCATTTGACAGATTTTTCGGTGCCCCTGAATATTTTCTGGTAGACTGTCAATACTATTTCGCCAGCCTGTTAGACCCTAAGCCAGAGGAGAAGCAATGGCTCCGATTCATGTGGTCCCGGTTCTTTGGACCGGCCCGTCAATGGGTGCAGCTCAAACTGGATAAGCACTGTAAGAACCTGGACAGTGTAGAACAGTTTGTGGGGGAATTCATGATGCGATTCGGGAGTCCGGAGGTGAAGGACGAGCTAGAACAACTTCTCAGGGGGGTAAGTCTGGCAGGCGAACCTGCCCTGCTGTTTACCCACTACTGCAGGCAACTTCATGCAGAGCTCAACTCTGAAATCCAAGTCAAGTCTCAAGTCCCTAAGGTCCAAGTCCAAGTCAAGCCACCAGTCCCTGAGGTCCAAGTCAAGCCTCCAGGCTCTGAAGCCCACGTCAAGCCTCCAGGCTCTGAAGCCCAAGTCAAGCCTCCAGGCTCTGAGATCCAAGTCAAGCCTCCAGTCCCTGAGATCCAAGTCAAGCCTCCAGTCCCTGAGATCCAAGTCAAGCCTCCAGTCCCTGACGTCCGAGCCAAGCCTCCAGTCCCTGACGTCCTAGCCAAGCCTCCAGTCTCTGACGTCCGAGCCAAGCCTCCAGTCTCTGACGTCCGAGCCAAGTCTCCAGTCTCTGAGGTCCGAGCCAAGTCTCCAGTCTCTGAGGTCCTAGCCAAGCCTCCAGTCTCTGAGGTCCGAGCCAAGCCTCCAGTCTCTGAGGTCCGAGCCAAGCCTCCAGTCTCTGAGGTCCGAGCCAAGCCTCCAGTCTCTGAGGTCCGAGCCAAGCCTCCAGTCTCTGAGGTCTGAGCCAATTCTCCAGTCTCTGACGTCCGAGCCAAGCCTCACGTCCCTGAGGTCCGAGCCAAGCCTCACGTCCCTGAGGTCCGAGCCAAGCCTCACGTCCCTGAGGTCCGAGCCAAGCCTCACGTCCCTGAGGTCCGAGCCAAGTCTCACGTCCCTGATGTCCGAGCCAAGTCTCACGTCCCTGAGGTCCGAGCCAAGTCTCACGTCCCTGAGGTCCAAGTCAAGCCTCCAGGCTCTGAAGTCCAAGTCAAGCCTCACGTCCCTGAGCTCACGTTCAAGCCTGCTGATCCAGTTGCCCAAGCTCTGCTAATATCTAAGCCTAACGACCAAGCTCTGCTCACGCCCCAGTCTGCTGACACGCCCCGCCAAGCTCTGCTCATGCCCGAGTCTGCTGACATGGCCACCCAAGTTCTGCTCGCGCCCGAGTCTGCTGACATGGCCACCCAAGTTCCGCCCACGCCAGAGTCTGCTGACACGGCCAGCCAAGCTCCGCCCGCGCCCGAGTCTGCTGACAACGGCCAGCCAAGCTCCGCCCGTGCCACAGTCCGCTGACACGGCCAGCCAACCTCCGCCCACGCCACAGTCTGCTGACACGGCCAGCCAAGCTCTGCCCATGCCCAAGGTTCACCTGGTGACCTCAGAGCCTCAGCCCGCCTGTTCAGCTGAGGACGTCGCTCAGCCCACCTGTTCAGCTGAGGTCGTCGCTCAGCCCGCCTGTTCAGCTGAGGTCGTCGCTCAGCCCGCCTGTTCAGCTGAGGTCGTCGCTCAGCCCGTCTGTTCAGCTGAGGTCGTCGCTCAGCCCCCCTGCCCAGCTGTGGTCGTCACTCAGCCCCCCTGTTCAGCTGAGGTCGTCACTCAGCCTTCCGGCTCCATGGCAAACGTCGTTCCCACCTACTGCTTCAAGGAGACCCACGCTCCTCTCCCTGGCCGCACGGAGACCCACGCTCCTCTCCCTGGCCTTACAGGGGACTTCGCTCCGCCTTCCAGTTCAGCTGGGGTCGTCGCTCCGCTTTCATGCTCTGCTGAGGACTTCGCTCAGCCTGCCTGCCCGGCTGTGTTGGTCGCTCTGCCTTCATGCTCCGCCGAGGACTTCGCTCATTCTGCCTGCCCTGCTGTGGTCGTTGCTCTGCCTTCATGCTCCGCCGAGGACTTCGCTCAGCCTGCCTGCCCGGCTGTGGATGTCGCTCTGCCTTCATGCTCCGCCGAGGACGTCGCTCTGCCTTCATGCTCTGCCGAGGACGTCGCTCAGCCTGCCTGCCCTGCTGTGGACACGTGTCCACAGCAGGGCACGTGTGGACACGTGTGTTTTGTTTATGTTTCTGTCATGTCTCCTCCCTGTTCTGTCATTGGCTGGGATTTCACCTGGGTCTGTATTGCTCTCAGCTGCTAGCAGTTTAGACGCTGATTATGTCCGTATATATACCGCGTGCCTCCCAGCACACAACGCGGAAGATTAATACTTTAGAGCTAGTTTAACGCGTATCATAGTCACAGTCACGGTCCATGTTTAGAGTTAGTTCGCGCTGGATTATCCGCTTCCAGCCCTTCGTCATAGTTCGTTTCTTGTTTTGTTTATTGACCTAGATTCCTGCCTTGCCCCGTGTATGCCTGTTTGCCAATCGCCTGACCTCTTGCATGTTTGTGGATTACGTTTTGGATCACGTTTTGGATTTGTCTGCCTGTCTGTCTTTCAAATAAACAACTGTTCATCCTGCACTTGCATCCGTCCTATCTCTGCTCCGTCACGATTTGTGACAATGAGATCATCGTTAAGGTGACAAATTGCTGAATTTGTGAAGTTTCTTCTGCATGTCTCAGTTTTAAAGTTTTCTCCTCAAGGTTCTTCTTTTCTCTCGATCAAAGCTTCATGGGTGGGGGATGTAGCACAGCACTGCACAGGGAGTCCACATCGAGCCGTGTTTACATCCACTGATGTTCGTGTTTTCTGTCCGTCGGGACTGCGTGTGGTCCTTCATCTCGCCTCAGAGCTCCACACTGTGATATTTGCCTCCCGGCTTCTCTTTGTTCTACACTGCTTTGTGTTGTCGACATGGAAGAATGCCTGCAGTGTCACTGCTGTTAGCACAACCTCTGATGCAGCAATGCTTCGATTAAAACTTCAGACAAATAAAAAAAATATTTTTAACCAGGAATATAAATAGAAACAGATATACTGGGCACTTCTTTCCCTTGAGAAATCTGAAATGCATGTGTGTGTGTGTGTGTGTGTGTGTTGGGAGGTTCATATACAAATGTATAGTAAACCAGCTAAATCATGAACTAGCATAACAGTTAACAGGCTAGGGATTATTATGGCTCATGGTATGTTGAGACATCTCTCTTTGAAGCATTCTTGTAACAAGAAATCCAAGCATTGACAAAACTTGGACATGCACAGGAATGTCACACGATTGTTATATACCTGAATTAATGGTGGTTTTATTTGTCTTAATGAATGGATTTGTTCTGGCATGGTTTCTTTATTTATTCATATTTTTCCATGTTTAACATTGAATTAATTAATTGCATTAATATGAAATGACTGAGTTACACAAATTTTGTTTTATTAAATCCATATGTGCAATTGAAATAAATAAGCTTGACAGTATAATCCGTATATAAGCTTGCAGTAACCCATGCTACTCATATGATTTAAAGCTGATCAATCCCCCAAGGTTCACTTTAGTGAGTCTCTTTATACAAGGACCCTTGAAGTGGGAATGCGGAATGATAATAATAATAACATATAGATCAACAAAAAAAGAAAGAAGCAAACTTTTACATTTTGTATTCTGAGTAGTTTGTATGTCAGAGATAGTATAGTATAGTTCTTCTTATACCACAGTAATTTGCCAATAATTACAATTTTTAAATTATGAACAACATATTGCGTTATGGAAAGTACACAAGACTCAAATCTTAGGGACAAATGAGATTGTGCTTTCTGGTTTCTCAATAACATGACAAGCTGTGTTTTCTTGTCTCAAAAAAGAGGCAGATGAGGCAACGACTGTATAACAGCAGCTAGCTTCTGTGTCAGAAACTTAGTGACTTGTACAAAATTCCTACATTTTAGACTCCCACTTCCATTGCCTAAATTTTTAACAAATTACCTAAAAGAAAACGATGACATATTAATGATTATACACTTTTCTTTGTTGAACAACGTGATTAACATGTTTTATTCCATGTATTAGGCTATTAGACTTGTATGGAGCACCTACCATACAAGTCCCTGTGAATAAGCTGGAACATGAACTGAATCTCAAGAAAAAAGTGGGTCATGCATCAAGACAGTGGCCCTATTTTGGAATGGTCAAGTCAAGGTCCTGACCTTAATCCAGTAGAAATGTTGTGGAAGGACCTGAAGGAGGCAGATCATGAGAGGAAACCCACCAACATCCCAGATTTTAAGCTGTTCTGTACTGAGGAACGGGCTAAAATTCCTCCAATCCGATGTCCAGGACTGATCAACAGTTACCGCAAATGTTTAGTTACAGTTATTGCTGCACAAGGGGGTCACACCAGATACTGAAAGCATTGGTACCAAGGTTCACATACTTTTGCCACTCACAGATATCTAATATTATATCATTTTCCTCAATAAATAAATGACCAAGTATAATATTTTTGTCTCATTTGTTTCATTGGGTTCTCTTTATCTACTTTTAGGACTGATGATGTTTTAGGTCATATTTATGCAGAAATATAGAAAATTCTAAAGGGTTCACAAACGTTCTTATGGAAATCTTAAACACATCAACAATTACACACATTTTTTAATCCATATATGTGGAAGATACACAATAAAGGTCCCTGTGAATGATCTGCTACTATAGAAACAATAGTGTATTATAGCGAGTGCATTAATATAAACCTGTGATTTGCAGCTGCACCACTGTCAGAGCTGCTGGTATAGAATATTAATTAACACATTCTGGCCAATCAGAATCCAGAATTCCACATCATAGCTGTATAAATGCCCATAATGCAGTCAAAAGTGTTCTGACTTTATAGTTAAGTGTGGGCTCCACTTCACATATTGCTGTGAGTTTGCCACAAACAGGAGAAACTTTTTGGATAGCCTGACTACTTTGAGGAACTCCGGAGATCTCTCCAGAGAAGATGCCATTTCTTCCTGTATTAAATCCACAGATCCAGCGCATCAGATTACCTCGACTGAATGGGTGCTTGACTGAAACCGCCGCTGTTTTTTTACCCATACTGCTGGAATGCAATTTAACAATGCGACAACACTGCATCTCCAACTGGAGGAGAGTTATCTTTACTCCTCTCCTGTGGACGACAGAAGCTGCCTTTCCCCATCCTGGGATTCTCATACTATCAGGATAATGGAGAAGTGTGTGCAGTAGAGATTGCTCTCCTTCCACTCACAGACATCAGAGAAGAAGCAAAAAATGTAGCAAGGTGAGATAAACTCCTCAACACTGGGATGCAATCAACAGACATGAGGTGTGAAGCAAAGAGCTCTTGTTTTTAAAGCCAGGATTTCAACATGCCCCACAAAATCTGAAACGAATCAGAATTTATTGAAAGAAAAATAACAACATGGATATAAGTGCTGAAACATAGTTTATTTAATGTTGTGACAATAAAATGTTACTCTTAAGATGATATTGTTTCTCAGAAGTAGGCCCTGAGTCCTTCAGCCAAGAAGTGTTTGGGGGCTGTAGTCTTCTTATTTTGAACTAACAGTAAATGCAATGATGTCATGTTTTAACGGCATAAATGTAACAGTATATGTAACATTGTAATGGCATAAAGGTCATCATAAATGTAACAGTGTAATATCATAACCACTGTTGGGTAAGATAGTCAAAAAAACAGTAATCCACTACAGATTACTAATTACTACTTTAAAATTGTAATCTGATTACGTTACTGATTACTGCACGTAAAAAGAAATCAGATTACTAATTACTTTACTTTCAACCTACTTTCAAAACCTACAAATCAAACCTACAAAAATACACTACAAAGTGAAACTCATAGTTCATTCAGTACTTTTAGTGTGCATCAATGTATGACATGATCAGAAAAAGTTGGATTTATCATCAAACATGCCTCAGGTGTTTGTAGGACTACCAGACCAATAAAATATAAAACGTTTCTAATTAGGCTAGTTTGGTGTTGCTTGCCAAGGGGAGGCACAGCTTAGCTATTATTGAATGGGTTGCAAAGTGCATTATCTTCCTTATGCTCTGCTCATATCATGTTCACGTAAACTGGAACTCATATAGACATGTAAACACCTGTTTTCCTGCTGAGCATCAGAGGATGTTAGTGTTTCAGTTTCCCCTTTACTGGTTTAAAAATAAATAACTAAATAAAAAATCACCATATATACATTTTTCCTCACACTGACTGTGAGCTAGCGTTTGGCGGAATCGAGAGACTGTCAGCCAATAAGACATGAGTGTTTCCAAGTATTTTCCTGTAAACCCGGTCTGATTGGTCTCGCCTCCGTTCACTGAAGATATAAAATTACAGGCTTTTATTCTTTTACGTCAGTTACATAGTGACAAAGTGAAGAATTAATCGGGGCTAAAGAATAAAATCTTCGGGGCAAAACGTGATTTATTTTACTTAATATTGTTTTCTTAACAATAAATTTGTAACACAAGTAACGTAATTTTGTTGACTAATCAAATTACATAAAGTTAAAATGTAATGCATTACATTACTGTGTTATCAGAAAAACTCATTAGATTACAGTAATGCGTTACACCCAACTCTGATTCTTTGAATTTTTTAAATAAGTTCTGATTGTAGAGAAATATATGCACACATATATGCTCATTTCCCCTGTTCCACTGGTTTTACCACTGGCCATGGAATTTCAGAAAGACCTTCAGTCTCAGGACGCTCTACACATTGACTGGCTGCCCCATTCACACTGAACGGATCTCCCTGATTAGTTGCTTGATTTGCTCCTTGGTTGGTCCAGCTAAAATCCAACCAGTTCCTCTTGAGCGCTGCTAAGTGCTTGATGTCGAGAGTGGTGAAGGTCGTGAACTGGACCTGGTTCCTCTTGCTGGTCGGGGAGTGAAGTGGTTCATTCCGTGCTGGCTTTGCCAGTGGACCGGCTGATTTGAGTAGCAAAGTAGGGTTGGTTTTCAGAGGCAGAGTGCTGCACCTTCTCCCCAGGGTTGCAGTCTTTTCTGTGGGGTTCTCCATAGCAGGGCTTGGTCCTTCCACTTCTATACTTGGCACCTTTTGCTTCTGGTTGCTTGTAGTGGTGATTGGTACATCACTGGATTGTTCCACAGCCATGCCCAGGCGCACCCAGTGATGCCTGTGCTCATCAGGGCCTTGGCACTGCATGAACGAATTCCTACCACGCGATCTAGCATTCTGTGTGCCACAGTTAATCAAGAAGATGATGATCGCCAAGCAGGAGAGTCCCAATAACAAGTAGATGCAGACCTCAACATGTGTAAAGATACCAAATGTCCACACCAAATCTTGCTCATGTATAGGCACTTCCTGTTTGGGATGGGATGGGAAGTCTGAGATGTTAATCAAAACTTTAGCTGGATTGACTGTAGTAAGAAATTTTTCAGTGTCAGGCTTTGTAGCAATCATACCCTTGATGCTGTTGATCACCCTGATGGTGGAGAGAGCCCCTCCCATTGCCTCTTGCAGCCTGGACTTGGCTGATGTTGTAGAGATATCTCTTGTGGTGTTCTCTTGCATGCCAGTAGTTGAGTCCCTCCAGAGTAGACCTTGAAAGGGGGTCAGTTTGGCTTCAGTTTGTGTCCTTTTATGCTCAGACGAAAGGAATTTGACCCTCACGTTGCCGGCAACAACAGCGAGCTTACTCTTGCGTTTGGACTTCTGACAGGCTTCACAGATGGCAAGCTCAGCTCTGAACAGCAAGCCCCATCCCTCTGACTCGGCCACCATGACAGGGCCTGGGACTTTTCTTATGGACACCACCCTGTTATCCAGCGAGGAGACTATGAGCTTGTAGCTGCTGGGATCAAACAAGTTGAGATGAGCCTGTGAGCCGTCACTGAAGTGCAGCCAACATGCAACCACTGCCTCCTGCAATACAACACAGATAAACTCATTTTTAAAGCTTCTTGGAAATGTGAATTTCCCTCACCATTTGTGCATTCCTTTGTCCCTTCACCATTTGTGCATTTACATACCTTCCTGTTTCATGCAATTATACCCTTCCACTTAACCAATCAATAGTTAACCCATTGTCCCTGTCGTGTGTCAAGCCTGATATATACTCTGCCTTTCTTTGAATAAAATCAGACATCTTGCAATTTGACCTTTGTGTGTCTGTGTGTCATTTGGCAAACTTTTCCAAACTCTTTGTGTGGGAAGTGTTTAGTGAGGCGAGGGCGCCTTCTTTCTTGTGTATTTTCGCTTTCTCTCTTCTTAAGAATCATAACCCGGAGGTTCTCTAGCTTCAAATCCATGAAAAACATTTACTAATTAGCGGAGTCTGGATGTCAGCAGTGAGTTCCACATAACCAGAAGGATCAATATTTATGTACAGTAAAATCCATCTGAGCTCCAGAGGACAGCGAGAAGAGTAATCAGAGTAACGAGATGTTAAGTGAACACCCACATCTGCTTGATGAGCAATCACCACCACAGGCTACCCTATATTATGCATAGCCTGTGGAGATACACCACCAGCTTAGTGGATGACGCCTCTCACTGAGATCTAATAGCCCAATATTGATTTGGTTAAGCAAACATAAATGCACGGATGCTGAACTGGCTGTCATCCTAATTAACTTAGATTATCTAATGCCTAAACCTTTCGTATAACAGCACGTAATGCACAAATGCTATTAATCTTTGAATGTTATTGCATTCCCAATGTGTTCTGTTATGTATATATGAAGAAATATGAAGAAATAAAAACGGATTATTTCTCTGCCACTTGATGATGACCTGTTTGGGGTTGTGCATGGTGTCCTGAGTGGTGGCTATGGCTGCGATGGCCCGGTTGCTGCCCGGACTGAGCTGCAGTGACAGTGAGAGACCTGACACCAGCTGCACGCTGAGATCTGTGATGCTCACTTTATCATCTAGCACTTGCACAGTCCTCTCCCCCAGGACCAAGTCAGACAGGGGGGACATCACCTGAGTGACAGGAAATAAAAACATGGATGAAAAAGGGTTGGGATTTTTTTTTTTTTGTATTTATTATGGCTACATAATAATGACTTAAATGGTAATCACACTTATTTCACTGAATTCTTCAGCCAGCTTTGGAACTTAATACTTTCATGTTATCAGCTGAAATCAAAAGAACCTAGGCTTTTCTTTTACATTATACATTTTACAGCATATCCTTTTCCAATTATCCTTAATGTCTCTTAATCAGAATATTGTGATAATAATAATGATAAGTCAATGTAAAAGTTGATCACTGTCAATGCATATAAAGATATGCAAATATCTGATATGCATATGCAAACAAACAAATATGCAAACATATAGTAAATCTGGAACATTTTTTTAAAACTTGAATACAAGCAAATCTGTCAAATATTTCACATTATGAGTACATTTACTAATTTTTAAATAAATATAATTGTGTAAACATTTACAATAATTTAAGTTAATTTAGTTAAGTATTTTTTGGTTCAAGTTTGGTTCAAGCTGACAGTAAGTTAAATAACCACTATTGACAATTGTGGTGAGCAGAAAAGCATCTCAGAATGCACAACATGAACAACATGAACCTTGAGGTGGATGGGCTACAAGAGCAGAAGACCACACTGGGTTCCACTCTTGTCATCCAAGAACAGGAATGCTGTGACATGCAGATGGTAAGGTCCGAATTTGGCATTTGGCATGTCATGAATTCAGGCAAGTAGTGGTGGTATAATCGTGTGGGGAAGGTTTTCTTGCCACACGTTGGGATACCAATCAAGCACAGTACCAATCAGTGTCACAGCCACTATGTAGGACTTGTTTTACTGATTTACCTACAAGATGTTTTCACTTGCTAATATTAATTTATGTAGACTAGTTTGTGGTTTAATGTATAATTTTTTTTTTTACCCTTATATTTAATGTTAGCAGATCAGATCTAACCTTACAGATTGCAAGGTTGTGTATTCAAATCCCAGCACCGCCAAACTGCCATGCTTGGGTCCTTGAGCAAGACCCGTAACCTTTAGCTCAGTAGTATCACGCATCAATTGTCACTTTTATTTTAAAAAATCAGCCAAATGAGGAAATGTACTGGATTATGTGTTATTTTACTATGTAAGATATAATAATACATTCCTGTAAATATGTTTTACAGTTGTTTACTGCTAATTTTACAGTACAATGTCGCTATACTACTGTAGCTATATAAATACAGCAGCTTTACTCAGTCTTTCCTTCATGAGCTTCTCTTTTTTCTCTTGAAGTTAATGAGACTTCTTCAAACCACAAACTGCAAACTTTTCTATCCTGAAGACTTTCCCTTAAAGGAAAACTTCAAATGAAAGCTTTACCACTGACCATTACAAAGCGCTGACACTAGAGACTCCTTTCATAGATGTTACATAAATGTCTCTTTACAGAAAAGTTCAGCATATCAATGATTACACACATTTTTAAAAAGCTCTATGTGGTGTGTCTGCAATTCAAGTCCCTCTGAATTAGCTGTTACTATAGAAACGATAACGGCCAGAATCCAGAACTCAACAGCGCTGTGGTGTAACTATATTTGATAAACTTGGGGGTGGCATTGGAGACTTGGCGGTTAAGGCTCTGGGTTAATGATTGGAAGGTTGGGGGTTCAAGCCCCAGCACTGCAAAGCTACCACTGTTGGGCCCTTGAGCAACCCTTTCTGCTCCAGGGTCATTGTATCATGGCTGACCCTCAACTCTGACCCCAGCTTCCTGACATGCTGGGGTATGTGAAGAAAAGAATTTCACTGTGCTGTAATGTATATGTGATTAATAAAGACTCATTATCACATATTCGCTACCATCTATAAATGTACCTACACTTTTTCTATTTAATTAAGAGCTTTCATTCAGTGATGTGCATCGTTGTAAATGAATAAAGGAGGCAAATTAGTGAGAGTTGGACCTGGACAGTGGTGACTCCAGGAGCTCTGCCACTGAGCACGGTTTCTCTGTGCAGCTGAGCGATGCTTGTGTCCACAACCTTCAGAGAGTAGCGGACCAGCCGAGTCACATCCACCAGCCACTCAGGACCCAGGAAGTGCATAGGAGAGGAAGCACTTGAGTCCGACACCTCTGTCATGAAGGCTGTGAGTACTTGGATCTGGCTGTGTTGATACTGCACCGTGCAGCCTCTGCCTTTCTTCTCATTATCCTCCTCACTGTCCCAACTCAGTCTTCGAGATACACAAAGAAAATGAATTCAATACAATGAACTTTCAGCTCTCCTCTTTCCTGCAGTCCTTCTGCTCTACGCACTGTCAGAAGAAAAGGATATTATACTGTACTATCACTGGGGTGATATCCTCAAGTGTACATCTTTTTACCTTTTATGTTTGTTTCACCTGTAAATGTTCATACAGTTACATCTTTAAATGATTTTGGGTACATGGATTACTAATTAATTTGTAGAAGAAATATTTAAAAGTATTATACATGTACCTTTATAGAAGACATATAGCCTAATAAAGGTAGGATATGTATCTTATTTTTAATTTTTTCTTTCATTTTTGATAAAAAAAAACAAACAAAAAACTGTGGTGAGCAAAAAAAGAAACCTTCCCATGACAAGGTAAGGTACAGTTTGGTTCTATTTTGAGTGTGTGCGAGTGTAAACAAACATAGGAAACAAGTTTGTGTTCATTCAGTAAAAGTAAACCCAAGCAGCACTCACTGGTGGACTCCAGGGAAAAAGGATGTTCTTTAATCAAGTAGCTCAATTTTGTAAAGAATAATGATTTATTAAATAAAACCTTGACATTATGACAATAGGTCTAATGGCATTATTCCATAATTACAATGAAGCCAGAAAGACAAGAGTTCTATAAGAATATCTCTAAACTTTTTTTTTTTTTACTGACACTGAAAATATCTGTATGTGTCTTTGCATAATTTGGCATGACATCAAATTAATTAAATTTGTATTACTTAATTAAGAACTTAAATACACCCTGCCAGTCAAAAGTTTTTAAGCCCGTGGAGTTTTTTTTTTTGTGTGTGTGTTTTATTATAGTTTAATGACTATTATAGCCACAGACCAAACACAATGGTATAGAATAGTCATTAAATTAAAGAAACTAAAGGAAAGCAAAATCGTGGTGGAACTTATTAACTCACTCTCATATCCTAATGGAATTCTAAATGAGAGATTTATTAAAGGAAACTGAAAACAAACTTGAGGGTAATACTGTTAAGCCTGTAGATAAAAGACTCGTAGACAGTCAGGCAGTCGGAGTGTGTACCTCAGGATTGGGAATAATTTGATCCGAGTATTGTCTAACCTATGGTTGCCTCCGGAGACGGGGACCCTCCATCCCTTGATTTGGCTGAGCTTGGGGTCGGCCATGTTGATCTGCAGTGGGAGGCGGGGCATCCACACACTCACCTCCAGCTGGGCGCTCAGGTAGCTGTAAGTGAAGTTCAGCATCATCCTCATCCTCCCTCTTGTCTCTTTCCCGTTCACATACACATAGTCGCAGCTCTCAGACACCTGTGTGTGTGTATGTGTGTGTGTGAATTACAGAAGGAAAAAAATAATTAGCATGATTGGGATATTAGACTTTTATATATAAATATATATATATATATATATATATATATATATATATATATATATATATATATATATATATATACACACACACACACACACACACACACACACATATATATATATATATATATACTCAATTATATATATATATATATATATATATATATATATATATATATATATATATATATATATATATATATATACTCAATTTTTCTCCACACATTTCATATTAACATGTAATTTGGTAAGTCAATTATAGTATCTACTTTATTTCCATAAGAGGTCATTTAAAAAAAAAATAGTTAAGACACAGATTTATTTTAGCACACACACATATATATATATATATATATATATATATATATATATGTGTGTGCTAAAATAAATCTGTGTCTTAACTATTTTTTTTTAAAACTATTTTTTAACTATTTTTTATTTAAAAAAAAAATAGTTAAGACACAGATTTATTTTAGCACACACACACATATATATATATATATATATATATATATATATATATATATATATATATATATATATATATATATATATATATATATATGTGTGTGTGTGCTAAAATAAATCTGTGTCTTAACTATTTTTTTTTTAAATGACCTCTTATGGAAATAAAGTAGATACTATAATTGACTTACCAAATTACATGTTAATATGAAATGTGTGGAGAAAAATTGAGTTTGAATGTCTTTAGCCTAGGTGTATATAAGCTTTTGGCCTCAACTATATATTATTTATTATCAATTATTATGAATAATAATTAATTATTCGTTTTAGTTTGGAGTGTAGTGATATCATCCCCCTGTTGTTCTATCTACAAATGTCATTTGAGGAAAGTTTGTAACGCATTTGAGTGAGATACTATATCATTAAATCAGTAACTTCAATGGAAAACTAAACTTCAGACAGCAAACATGTCTCAGCCCATCAACTCATTTTATTTTCTCTCTGAATATATCTTAAGAGGAGTAAAAAGGTTTTTTAAAGATGCTTCATAAAGGTGACTATGATGCTGTTAAGCAGCCGGTAAATTGGAGAATTATTCTGAAATCACACTAATAAACGAGTAGCCAAAAACGTAGCCTGAAACTCTTCACAGACAAAGATTGTGACAGTTTTACATAATATAATATAATATAATATATCAGTGAAAGGTGCTGTAATGGAGTGAGAATAGCTCTGTATGGCTGCAGTGTCTCATTTAGGAAATGTATGAGTGCAGTTAGCTGGCGGTCTCAGCTCCATGCTTCAGCGAGTGTCAAATTCTCAAACAAGTCAGTGCACTATGTCTCTCTCCAGTCATAATAGTCATTAAAAAATCATCACTCACTCCCTATAGGAGAGCACTGTACAGCGGGTGTGTGTCTTCATAATATAGTTGAGTTATCATCGCTGGTCGGTTGACCTCTATCACTGACTCTGTGGTTTTTAGTTTCTCAGTTAGAGCTGAAATAATCTGCAAAAAATAGATTCTTCTTTAGCCCTGACCCTGTAAGTCGCTTTAAACCTTTAGCTAAAGAGCAGCTCAGGAGAATGATCCAATAATAACTGGATAAAGGTCTCAACTCTTGGTAGTAAATGCACAAAAGACAGCAAGTGCGTATTCCGGGTGTGATAAAAGCCCAGCTATATACTCTGTGTCAGTCTCCCAATATTCATCCTCTCTCTCTCTCTCTCTCTCTCTCTCTCTCTCTCTCTCTCTCTCTCTCTCTCTCTCTCTCTCTGTCTCTCTCTCTCTCTCTCTCAGGTCTGGTGTGAGCTTTTCAGCTCTCTAATCTGTAAAAAGCAGCCGGGCAGCAGCAGGTCTTGTCACTTATCCTGCTCTCTGTGTTCTCAGCACTGCCATGTGTAATGGAGATGTCACCGAGTGCGAGTGTTTGGCCGGTAACAAGTAGGGCATGGTGGAGAGTGTAATTGCCGGAGCAGTGGGCAGCAGTGATGTAGGACCTTAAGAGTGTCTTGGTCTGTGGATGAGCAGCGAGTTGAGTTTGTAATGTCACTGATGGAGCCGTCTGTCTCCACTCCCAACACCTTCACCGGCACGGACACCATCTTACCATTCAGCACCGCCGTGTTGAGGAGGTTCGAGTTCTGGGCAGGGATAAACACAAAACTATATAAAGGAATGCTTATTAACGACAGATTAACAATGTGAAGCCCAAGATTGGGTGGAGGAGTGGGTAATGTTTTATATGAGCATAGCTAAAAATGTTCTACATATTGTTTAACTACAAAAAAGTATGAAGGAAGATAAAGGAAGCAATTGCTGGGCCAGAGGGAGCCCCTGAATGGTTTGGCCAAAGGAAGGTCCTGCTTAACCAGAGGAAAGTTTTTTTTTTTTTGTTGGGGGGGTTCAGTATCAGCCTAATTCGATTTAGTTGTTGTTCTCCAGTCTAGCTGAACATGACATTTTTGACACAGCATATATTACTAAAGTTTTACCGTTTTTTTTTTTTTTTCCATGAGACTACTTGTTAATACAGAGCCCTCCACTAATATTGGCACCCTTGGTAAATATGAGCAAAGAAGGCTGGGAAAAATTGTCTTTATTGTTTAACCTTTTGATCCTTTGTTAACAAAATTCACAAAAATATTCTCATGGATATCAAACAATTGCCAACACAACACAGGTTTATCCAAAAAAAATATATCTTTGTTAAATATAGGTGTGCAACAACTATTGGCACTCCTATGAATTCATATGAGAAAAATATATTTGAAGTATATTCCCATTGATATTTTACATTGGTGACTAGGAACAGGAAATTTTTCAACCACAACTTCCTGTTTCACAGTGGTATAAATGAGGTAACACATAGGTCAAATTCCCTTAGTCATTCATAACAATGGGTTAGACCAAAGAATACTGCTGTGATGTGTGGCCTAAGGTTGAGCTTCACAAAATGGGAAGTAGCTATAAGAAAGTAGCACAAGCATTGAAAATGCCCATTTCCACCATCAGGACAATAATTAAGTTCCAGTCAACTGGAAATGTTATGAATCAGTCTGGAACTGGACATGTGTCTATATCGTCTCAACACACTGTGAAGAGGATGGTTCGAGCGGCCAAAAAATCTCCACGGGTCACAGCTGGAGAATTGCAGGAGTTAGTTGCATCTTGGGGTCAGAAAGTCTCCAAAACTACAATCCGAAGTCACCTACATCACTACAAGTTGTTTGGACGGATTTCAAGAAAAAAGCCTCTACTCTCACCCAAAAACAAACTCGAGCGTCTTCAGTTTGCCAGACACTACTGGAACTTCAAATGGGATCGGCTTCTATGGTCAGATGAAACCAATGTAGAGCTTTTTGGCAATAAACACCAGAGGAGGTTTTGGTGCACACAGAGAGGTAGCTATATGGAAACGTACTTCATGCCCACGGTTAAGTATGGTGGTGGCTCTTTAATGTTTTGGGGCTCTTTTTCTGTCAGAGAACCTGGACATTTTGTTAGTATAAATGGTATCATGGACTCTATCAAATATCTACAGATATTAAATGAAAACCTGACTGTCTCTGCCAGAAAGCTTAAAATGGGCTGTGGTTGGATCTTCCAGCAGGACAATGATCCAAACAATACATCAAAATCTGGATCTGGAGAGATTCTGTATGGAGGAATGATCTCAGATCCCTTGCCATGTATTCTCCAACTTCATCAGGCATTATCGGAGAAAACTCAGAGCTGTTATCTTGGCAAAGGGAGGTAGCACAAAATATTGACTAAAAGGGTGCCAATAATTATTGCACGCCTATTTTTAACAAAGATATTTTTTAAAGATATATTTAAACCTGTATTGTGTTCGCAATTTTTTTTATATCCATGAGAGCAGAGTGAACATTTTTGTGAATTTTTTAAACAAAAGATCAAACGGTTAAACAACAAAGACAATGTTTCACAGCCTTCGTTGCTGATAGTGGAGGGCACTGTGTAGTCTTCACCATGATATAAACACATACACACACAAACACACACACACACACACACACACAAACGCATGCTTCACTGAGAGCTATGAATCATTGATGTGGTTATTGTACTTTTAGAGGTCAAGGCATCTTTTCAGAGGTTCAAAATGAAAATGAAAACATCTGGGCTTTGTATATTCCAAGTACAAACTTCCACTTTAAGCATTTAAGCATATTGCAGTGCAGTGAAGATACACGGATGAACTTTATAGGACGAAACTAATAGACATGCATATTTCCTCTCTCTCTGCCTTTCACTCACTCTCTCTCTCTCTCTCTCTCTCTCTCTCTCACACACACACACACACACACACACACACACACACACACACACACACAGAGCTCACCATAATAAGTGGTGCAATGCCCACATAGTCTCTCTGCAGCATGTAAATCCTCATCGTTCCTTCATCCCTGATCGGATTTCCAGGCCGTTCCAGACGCCACGTGATTGTCTGGATCTGTGCCGGGTCATCCTGCTCACGTGCGTCAAAGTCCAGCTGCAGGACCTCCAGCAGTCCCCTGAGAACCAAGCACCAGCATCATCATCATCATAATCAATATGGCCTAGATTCACACAGCACACACACACACACACACACACACACACACACACACACACACACACACACATTAACTCGAACAAACCAGGCAGTTTAATACCAGTGTTTACAGAAAGATAATGAGAGTGAGTCAATAGAGAGGCATAACACAAATAATAAAAGCCACACAAATCAGGACAAACATCAGACAACAGTGACAATGTTATAATGAATGTTGATGTTGATGCTGATGTTCATGCACCACATTCACCATCACTGTTTACAGCTTTAGTTGACTTACAGAGACACGTTTATTATTACATCTGTTACATTACATTATAAAAGACAAAAAATATCATAGAAAGGTATTTGTATGTTAGTGTCCATGGTGCACGGTGGCTTAGTGGTTACCCCGTGACCCTGAAAAAGTATAATCGGTATAGAAGATGGATGGATGGATGTTAGTGTCTCCTTTCTCTTTATGGATGGATGTTAGTGTCTCCTTTCCCCTGAAAAGGATAAAGCGGTATTGAAGATGGATGGATGTTAGTGTCTCTATATTATTATATGAGAGTCCATCCATCTTCTACCTTTTTCAAGGGTCGTTGGGGAACCTGGAGCCCAGGGAGCATTGGGCACAAGGCGGGGTACACCCTGGACAGGGTGCCAGTCCATCGCAGGGCACAATCACATACACACTCATTCATACACTATGGACACTTTAGACACGCCAATCAGCATGTCTTTGGACTGGAAACCAGAGTACCCGGAGGATACCCCTGCAGCACAGGGAGAACATGCAAACTCCACACACATTCCCCACCAGGAATCGAACCCCAGACCCTGGAGGTGTGAGGCGAACGTGCTAACCACTAAGCCACAGCGACCTGACCATCACACCCATACAGTATGTGGATTTTCCCCAAACTGCTGTCACAAAGTTGGAAGCACACAGTTGTGTGAGTGAACTGCACAGAGCCCTGACCTCAACCTCAGTGAAAATACCTTTGGGATGAACTGGAACACCGAATGTGCACTATGTCTCTATGCCTCCACCCAACATCAGTGCCTGATCTCACTAATCCTCTTATAGCTGTATGGGTAAATCCCCACATCCATCCTCCAAAATCTAGTGGAAAGCCTTCCCAGAAGAGTGGAGGTTATTATAACAGCAAAAGGGGACTAAATGTATAATACTTTGGTCCACAAGCACATACTGTATGAGTGTGATTGGACAGGAGTGCACATACTTTAGACAACACAGTATACATCTAGGACTGGATAACAAGGCAAATATAATACATCACAATACTTGAAGAGATCAAAATATAAAGCAATAGTGTTATCTACAAAATAGCTTATGAACAGTAAAAACTACAAATAAATAATATATAAAATAACATTTTTATATAAAATATATTTAAAAAACTAAAGCACTGAACGAAAGGTTAACACATAAACACACGCGCACACACACACACACACACACACACACACACACACACACACACACACACACACACACACACACACATGCACACTACCTGCTCTATGATGCCCTGACAATTTATAATTTTGTTAGTCATATTTGTGCAGTCCTTCATTTACATTAAGAGAAAAAAAAACAGATTTCACTAATCTTTCACACTAAATTATTCATTTTATGATCTCAACACTGATAAAAACATTAACTTCACATTAACTTACAAAACACAGACTCTCTCTCTCTCTCTCTCTCTCTCTCTCTCTCTCTCTCTCTCTCTCTCTCTCTCTTTCACACACACACACACACACACACACACACACACACACACACACACCCAATGCTCTATGATGTCCTGACAATTTTATTATTATTTTTTAAATAAAGTAGCATAACAGGCTAAAATTCATTAGCAACATCTTGTTATACAGTTCAGATTAGGATGATGTGACATCACTTGTTATTTTAATCTGTGCAAATGTGTTTTTATGTTACATTTAAACAACTGAAGGGTTTATTACGACTAACAACATGTGCGATACAAATTTATTGCGATGTTATTTATCGCAATATATCAGCACATCCAAGTCTGCAATTAAGTATAAGAAACTGAAAATAAGTATTTTGCTTATCATTGGAGTATTTTTCATCCTTTCTTTCATCCCATCATCTTCTGCCATGTATTATGATGAATCCTCCCAGGTTTCCTGTTCGGTGGTTAATATCAGGGTTAAGACATGAGATCTTGGCTCTAATCTCATGCTAAATGTACCGGGTAAATGCACAGATATATCAGGGACGATTAGAGAGAAGTGGGTCATCCTGCGAGGTGGGGGGATGGGGGAGAGGATAGTGCAGGGACTGATGGGTAACTGGTGCCAAAGACTGAATGAGGTGTGTAAAGATGTGATAAATATCCAGGATTCAATGTTGTGCATCGAAGAGGGTCCAAGAGCCTCTCCAAACTCAGTGCTGTTGTTCTTTCCAGTGGACATATTATTATTATTATGGGGCTGCCAACATTTTTGCAACTCACAAAAAAGGTATTGCTCAGAGGTTGCTTTTCTTAGTCTTAATGGTGATTCTCAGATATCTCTCATGTTAGTATCAACACGTCTCAGATTTTTCTCCTAAAATTCCTTAGGAGCAATAAAAGTAGACACAGATGAGACATGAGAAAGTTTTGAGAGAAAAGTAGTCAAAACTGAGAATGTGTTGTGAGAAACATGGGCGATCTCTTTATTGTCTTGCTGTCTCTTTCAAGACTCCATGTTAGGAACATCCTATTGCTCAGAGGTTGCTCTTTCAAAGCTCAGGATATGAAGTTGTGATTCTCTTACAGTATGTGCCTCATTCAGATATCAATTTTGTCTTCACATGTTTACCCTAAAATAAAATATGAAATAAAATATAAAAATAGACACAAATAAGACACGAAAAAATTCTGAGAGAAAAGGAGTCCACCCATCCATTTCCTGTACCGCATATCCTACACAGGGTCACTGGGTAGCCTGGAGGCTAGCCCAGGGAACTCGGGGCGTGAGGCATGGGACATCCTAGATGGGATGCAAAACCAATGCACGACACAATTGCACGCACTTACACACTACAGACAATTTACAAGTGCCAATCAGCCTACAATATATGTCTTTGGACTTAGGAATCCAGAGTACCTGGAGGAAACGTCTGAAGAACGAGAGAACATGCTAAATTTTCCTAGGGTATAAGAGGAATAAAACACTTGGGTGTGTAGCTATAGGAAAATAATTTTGGTGTGGCAACAGTAACTCTGTCATGTTTTATTTCTCTGTCTTTGTCCTCAGCTATGATGTTCATATCAACCTAAATAATGACATTTTGCTTTATGATAAATGAGAACAAGATTATACATGGATTAGCATGTTTTTTTTTTTTTTAGATATTTCTTCAAGTGATAACAGACCGAGGAGACTGTATTATGAATATGTAATGCTAATTAATGTTATTTATGACACGTAACAAAAAAGCTTGCTTGATATAGTTATATAGAACTTATTTAACCCCATCACATAGTCTTCATGCAGAACTCACACTCTGAGCTGTCATGGAGAAAACAGGTTTCCCCAACATCGGGTCCAATAAGATGCACTATCAAGCTTTATCAAACAGAAATGTGGAGCATTTTTCTTTCATTATTATTATTTTACTCTGTTTTACAGTCTATTTCTCAGTTCACTCGACTACAGAAGAACACTCTTATGGCAGCAGTGTTCTTAAGCTCAAGCAGAGATCTCACTCCACTGGTTCGATAAAACTGCGAATTCGAGTCCTTTTGGAAGCCTACAGAGTCACTAGTGGAATTAGTCATCATTACGATGTAAAATCAGACTGGTTTCACTGTGAAATGAACTGCCAGCGCTATTCTCTCTGCAGATTGTCTTACAAATCTTTAACAAACTCATGTGGACTTATGTGGACATGTTAGCATAGAGCACTTTATTATGAACACAGAAAAACTTTCTCTCTCTAAGTCCTAATGATGAAAAAAATATTTTTTAATAATGAACTGCCAATTTCACTACCAGTGGAATTTAATTGCATTAGCTATCTAAAACTGAGTTTGTTTAATTTCCTGAATGATTCATTTTCATCTTTCATGCCAATTAGTGCACAAACTAGTTGACTCTTCGAGACGGCGTATTTCAGTGATCTCGGAGATCTGATTCACATTTCTGAAGAGTCAAGAGAAATGGATCAAGTGATGCTTTCACTGATCAGTATTCAGTATTCTTAGTTGTGTAATGCTGTTAACAGCAGACTGTAATCAAGAGTCCAAATAATCCAGTAAATCTTATAAACAACTGAGTCGTTGGTACAATGACCATATTGAGCATAACAAATTAGAGCCGGTTTAAGTCAGTCATCGTTGGTTTACTGATTTGGATTTATTCAGTTTAGTGAATAAATTTAGTGGTTGAGTGATTTGGATTTATTTATTAATATTCAGTACACAATGTGAAACATTTGTTTAGGATAAGTTTCTTCTTTCTCACTTCAAGCTGATGTTTGGGTCATTTTAAAATTCACTCACAGCTTTCTCATGTTCGTTTCTCCCCATTTTTCTTCTGTAGACTTCAGGTACATGTACAGTTGCGATCAATGTTATTTAACCCACATTTGTAATAAAAACAGGTTTACTGTCAAATTTAAAGACTTTCAGCTGTTATGACGAACAAATCAAACAAAAGCAATTGAGTTGTTCCAAACAATGAATGCTTCTAGTGGTTTCTCCAAATTCAACTGAAAATGCAGCTTAGAATGACTTCTCCAGTCTCAAAGTTATTCAACCCCCTGAATAGAACACCTCACAATAGCACAAATATACATTACTTGCACCAGGTGTGCTTGAGCTGGAACACAGGAAATACCTGAACTGGCTAGGGGTAGAAAATGTATGAAATACCTGGACTGGGCAGAAAAGGGAAGCAACCAGATTTCTGAGAAGGCAGGTTGTGAAAAAGTTGTGTAGAGGGACTGCAAAAGACCTGCAGCAAGACTTGGTGGCACTGAGATTTCAGTGAACACAGTAAGGCGCGTACTAAACGCAAAAAGTTTCCACGCCAGAACTCCAAGACGTACACCACGACTGTCCCAAAAGAACAAGAAAAGTCAGTTCAAACTCATATAAATAAGCCACAGAAGTTTTAGGATTCTGTTCTGTGGAGTGATGAAAAAAACTGGAACTTTTCGGCAAGATGGATCTGCGGTATGTTTGAGGGAAGAAGAATGAAGAAAGAACACTCTGTTCACAGTCAAGCATGGTGGTGGCTCGGTGATGCTCTGGGGCTGCTTTGCATCCTCTGGCACTAGAAACCTGCAACGTGTGGAAGGCGAGATGGATTCATTGAAGTATCAGGAAATCCTAAAAGAAAACGTCATGCTGTCTGTGAGGAAGCTGAAGCTTGGGCATCATCGGACATTCCAACAGCACAATGATCCCAAGCATAGCAAGCATCCCATGCACTAGCCAATGAGAATAAATCACTGTTAAGCCCGCCCACACAAGAGGTTTGGGCCAATTTGGCGAACATAAACTTGTGGAGTGTAAACAAAACACAAAAAATTGCCACTGAGTTCACAGTTTTCATTTTCAGTGTTTTTCTTCTTTCCCATTGTTGTTCATTTCTTGAAAAATTAAGTCCAATACTTTTGGCACAAATTTAATTCCATATTCTGGCACCTAGGTTGTGGAATGAACTTCCCCTAGATATCCAAATAACTGAGTCACTGGCAGTCTTCAAACAAAGTCTAAAGACCTACCTCTTGCAGACGTAGCCCTTTAAAAATAAATAAATAAATAAATTGTGTTGTCTGTGTGCTCTTCTGACTATATCACCTCCCCAACAGAGTTTTCAGACTGATGGTATTCTTAGTCTGTGACCTAGTCAACCAGTATCAGAATGTATTTATTTATAGAGACTACAAAGCACTTCTGTAAGTCGCTCTGGATAAGGGTTTATGCCAAATGCCATAAATGTAAATGAAATATAGTGTGACTAACCATAAAACTGTAACAGCAACATAAAAACAAGTCTGGCATAAATAGGGAAAAAGGGAAGGAGGAGTCTGGAGGAATGAAAACATGGCTAGCCTCAACTTTCTTTATTTAAAAACTTTTCATTTTTCACTACTGTTGTCTGCATCCAATACATTCATAACAGTGACGGGACCTTGGTCTTATGTAAAACACAATAAACGGCAATATCACCATGTTAAATTTTTCTTTAAAAAAACCTCATCAGGTTTGGTCACATGTAATTTGTAATGCACAAAGTAAGTCTCAAAATCAGATTGAAAAGTTTAGCAGCAGTCATCTCCATTAACAGCGCTGTGTTCACACTTTATGTCACATTGTGGAAAAAATCAATAAAGGAAAACAATGAAAACAGTCTAGAGAAAAGTGAAGGCTTGCCTTTTTGCAGTGATGGTGCTCTTCCTTTGACAGGTCACAAACACAATTTGGGTCTTGTCTGGTTTTCCAGGATCCAAGGTGATGTCCCATAGCTGAGTATCACTGGGTCTCGCGGTACTGAAAGACAAGCCTCTATGTACTGTGGCTCTGTAACACACACACACACACACACACACACACACACACACACACACACACACACACACACACACACACACACACACACACACACACACACACACACACACACACACACACACACACACACACAATCATTATTTTTAAACAGTAGTGTTACAAGTCTCAAAAAGTGACCTGCATATGCAGTATGCTCCAGTGGTGTGTTCAAAAAAGAAGTTTAAGTTTGCTTTAAGTGGTCAAAGTCATGAGAACGCTGTTCCTAAGAAAACTGGAAATTTATTTGCTGGAATAGAGGTTAATGATTCAGCTAGCTAGCACAGAAATGTCATAAATAACGACATTACTTCAGACATAAAAAACGTGAAAGTGTATTTCCACATGTTATGCCCTGACATTGCCAGGTGAATAATACATGATCATAAAACCACAGGTCCTCCATCTGAAAACGTTTGGGTTATGCATGTAAGCCTCTTCCCTGAGAATGGAATGACCGGTATCTGTCTATCGGTATCTCTTAGGTTGTTGTTCATACAGACAACCGACATGTGGCTTCGCTGAAGACAAATGAGCTGCTGACGTGGTTTACAGGCTCCGTTTTATAGCCACGCGACACACAAAATGTCACGTCCCCTGACCACGGCAGGCCTATAAATAGGCGTGATTTTACACAGACTTCAGATACTGGTCACGTGCGAGGGCGCTTCCCACAGCGTGAAGCTCACACAACGTTGAGTTCCGTTTGCAAGGGGAAAAAAATTGCATGTGAAAATAAATGAATCATTTAAGAAAAACCACAGTTGAAAATAAATTAGTAATAGAGTATGTGATATATGAAAATAAATTAATCATGTGTAAAAATCATCTGAAAATGAATCATGTGTAAAATTCTGATGTGAAAAGAAATGAATAATATTTTTTAAATCCCGTGTGAAAAGAAATGAATTGTCTGTAAATAATCAACTGGAAAATGAATCATGTGTAAAGAAATCAAATATTGTAAAAAAAATAAATAAATAAATTAGAAGTGAAAATAAGTTAATTGTTTATAAATAATCAAATAAAAAATGAATCGTGTTAAAATTAAATGAAAAATGAATCGTGTAAAAAAAAAACCAACAACAATAAAAAAGCATGTGAAAATAAATGAATCTTTTTTTAAAAAAAAAAAAAAAACAACAACATAAAAAAGGTGAAAATAAAGGAATCATGCAAAGAAAATGATGTGAAAATAAATAAATCATGTAAAAATCACGTATGAAAATAAATGAATCGTGTAAATTAACCAACTATAAATGAATCATATAAATAAATAACGTGAAAATGACTTGTGTAAATAATAATAATAATAATCAAGTGAGAAAGAATGAAAAAATCATGTGAATATATATATTCATATAAAAATCATGTGAAAATAAAGGAATTATCTGTAAAGTAAACAAGCAGAAATTAAAAGCACATGTCTTGCAAGTGTCTAAAACCACATGTGAAAATTTGACATCATTGCATCATGTCACATGACAAGTCAAGTGTGATTTTGCTCTGTAAGTGCTGGAATCTTTAAACTTATCTTAAAATCTTTAAACTTTAAAAGTGGGACATCAGTTAGAGAAACATCCTGAATCCGGGTCAGAAAGGCTGGACTTCTGCGTGCTGGTGTCTTGTTGCAGCACAACAACGCTCGGAGTGATTTCCTTGTTTTTAGACTACTAAAGAAGGCATTAGGCAGAAAGACCTTCTGCTCGGATAAAGAAGTGTAACAGATGGTACATCAGTGCACACGCAAACGAAAACCATTTTTTCTAGAGGAATCCAGACACTTGTTAAGTGCTGGAACACTTGCATTGAGCCAAATGGAGATTATGTAGAAATCTCATGTTCTATTTTGTACAAAAGTCTTATGTGCCAAATTCTTTTATTAGAACTTTTCTTATAGATATTTGTTTTATGACTTTTTCATCACTGAGTCAGTACAAAAGCACTTTGCATTTCCAACCAATACAACAAAAATGAAGTGTTACAGACAAATGCTTGTATGTCAGTAAAGAAAACAACATGAAAAAAAGAAGCAAGTGAAAAACCAAAGTCTCCAGAAGAGCTGAGATAGAATCTCCAAGATGCTCAGTAAAATTAGCTGAGATTGAGAAACCGAGATTGTAACAAATACAGATTTTCTCAAAACAGATTTGTAGATCTCATTGTACAGTTTGCTTCT